>NC_056438.1:61066795-61291795 GCF_018296145.1 Oncorhynchus tshawytscha
CTTTCAGTTCTCACTTAACTGTGCAGTAGATGCTGTTTATTAAGTGACAAGTTACATCAGAAGGAGTGTAGTAAGGAGAGAAGTGATCCCTGGCCGTGACCCCACTCTCCGAGGGTGTCTCAGGCAGAGTAGGATATGCAAAAACACATTTCCATTTCACACCACATATCTGTACAAGTTACACACTTGTACATGTGTGAAACAGGACAGATATAAGCACCCCCTATTTGACCTTTGAGTTAAGATAAAAAAGGATTTGAATGGTTTAGGTGTATAGTGTGTACTGTTACATGTACTGTATAGTTGGACGTCTTGGCTGGATGGATGATTGACTGATGATTGATGGTGGCAGGAGTGCGTAATGCAGGGCAGCGTGGTGCCCTCGAGCGCCAGGGAGAAGAGCAGGAGCAGGCGTGAGTATGGCATAGTTGGAACAAATATAGCTAAGCATATGCGCAAGTCAAGTCAACAAACTTTAAAAAAAACATGTTTTACATCTAATCTCCTTTTGATATTCTCATCATTGTCGTGGGGAGCACAATGTCATGCTTCTGCCTCTGCCGTACAAGAAGCCCATTATATTAGCAGCGTGGGATCTCCGCTTGACATCCTGTGTCCTGATGTTCTAATGAAATAAAAGAGGTTTCACACACATGCTCCTGCAATGTCCTTGACTCTTTGAATTCACTACTTTGCAATTTTTATAATTTGGGGGAGGGGGTTCAAAGATACCTTGGTGTCAAGCAGACTACACAGGGGAAAAATGTCAGGCAACCAATCTCACGTTTCAATACGGCATGGCACTAGTCAGTACCCACCAGGGTATACTGCAGATAAAGCTGGGGATGTGTTGCAAAGTCTCATTGATTACAATATATGGGATCTGCTGAAAAGTTAAACAAATATTGGTTCGTTAAAATGTCAGTGTTTGCATCAGAACATGTAGTTATTTTTTGTACAACAGATATCCACTGAAATGTAAGAACCTTTCAGTTGCATCAGTTGACTTTTACATAGAAAATATTAAATACATTTTCAAATACAAACTAAGTCAGACTGACTGACTGACATAGACAATAACCCACAAAATACCCAAAGAAGATGGCTGCCTAAATATGGTTCCCAATCAGAGACAACGATAAACAGCTGCCTCTAATTGAGAACCAATCTAAGCAACCATAGACATACATAAACACCTAGATGGTAAACAACCCCATAAACCTATAAAACCCATAGACAGTACAAAAACACATACATCAGCCATGTCACACCCTGACCTAACCAAAATATATAAAGAAAACAAAGTTTACTCAGGTCAGGGCGTGACAGGAGTGTATTGTCAAAGTAGAAGAAACGTCTCTAAGCACTCAGTCGTGAACTCTAAAGCCCCCAACTTTTACAGGAGTCAGGGATGTTTCTTGTAAATGCTCAACATGCTGTCATAAAATGTGCCAAGCCGTGTTTAAAATTCCCTTTTCCTAATGAGCTCTCCCACCAACAAACAGATGTGAGTGAAGCATCGCTGTGTGAAGTTAACATCTGTACATAATTGGATATTGTAGCTGCTATTGTGGAAAACATGCTGTGAGCCCCCTTTCACTGTGAGAAGTCATTATCAATGTTTATGTTAATGGTTCTGCCCAAACCAACCCAGCCTTGCTCTGGATAGGAGCCCTGTTCCGTTTTCCGGATTTAAGCAGTTTTTCGTGAGTCTGACTGTAATATGCACATGTTCGTGCTGCTGTGGTCCTGCTTGGATTCGTAAAGTCTTGTGTGTGTGAGCAATCTGTTTCACAGCTCCACAGTGACTAAGACACAGTGGCAGCTTTAGTCACTTGTCTGTCACCTGGCTGACATACAGGCAGATGCTACCACGGTTACAAGCTGCAGGAATAGGGTTTGATATGATTTCAGTACTGATGATATGGTTTGATATGGTATCAGCACCGAAGATATGGTTTGATATGGTTTCAGTACAGAAGATAGGATTTTATATGGTTTCAGTACTGAAGATAGGGTTTGATATGGTTTCAGTACTAAAGATATGGTTTGATATAGTTGCAGTGCTGAAGAGAAACCCTAAACCTAACCACAATAGTATAGAAGAAAGGTGTAACAGTTTGGAAGTACTGTTTCACAGGTTTAAGGGCCACTTGTGCTAATATGGGATCTTAAAGTTGAATTAACTGGGAATTAAATAATGTTTCACAAACAAACATTTTAGCAATATTAAAAAGGCATTAATCAGAATCATTAAGTCAGCCTTACATGCATATGTATTTGTGACATAAATTGAGCAGTCAGGCATCATATTTAAGATGTATTGACGACTGAGCAGAATGAAGTAGCATGGGGCCTTCAGATGGGATAGTCTTCCTTTCATCTTTGAAGTCCTCACATGCCCTGCCTCTCTTTAGTATTCTCCAGAACCTTTCTGAATAATTGGTAACATATTGTGAGAAGGAAACATTTTCTTTCTCTCTGAAAGCCCCCTCCCTTTGAGAGAGAGAGAGAGAGAGAGAGAGAGAGAGAGAGAGAGACAGACAGACAGACAGACAGACAGACAGACAGACAGACAGACAGACAGACAGACAGACAGACAGACAGACAGACAGACAGACAGACAGACAGACAGACAGACAGACAGACAGACAGACAGACAGACAGACAGACAGACAGACAGACAGACAGACAGACAGACACAAAGAGAGACAGACACAAAGAGAGACACAGACAGAGAGAGAGCGAGAGAGAGCGAGAGAGAGAGAGAGACAGAGAGAGAGAGGGAGAGAGAGAGAGACAGAGAGACACAGAGAGAGAGACAGAGAGACACAGAGAGAGAGACAGAGAGACAGAGAGACAGAGACAGAGACAGAGACAGAGACAGAGACAGAGACAGAGACAGAGACAGAGACAGAGAGAGAGAAAGAATCGCTGTATGTAAGTAAGAGCTTGTGATTTGTAATACCACCTATGGAGATTTCTCCAATCTCCAGGTTTAGTCTGGTTAGTTAGATTAGCAGAACACATGTATTAAAAGTGTATGATGACTGGGTTACAACAGTACTCTGATCTCTCTGTGTAAGTGGGGATACCAGTCCATGGAGACGTTAGCTTCATGCTGAGAGGTCTCATAGGTGCTGATTTTCTTGCCCTGCTGTGGGGGCCTTCAGTGGGCCGATGTGTCATAAACACTCAGGTGGCCCTCTCTCCCCTGAGCACTGTAATTACATGGATTGGTGCTGGTAGACGTCCGCTTCTATGTCCAAAGGCTTACTTTCGTCTACTGAAATTGCCTCCAGCTTTAAAATGTAGTGAGCAGTTTATTTCCATGAAATAAAGTTGTACCTTAGCACAGCAGGGTTTATGATGTGTGCCAGGTACTGCAGTAAATTGTGTTAGTGAGTGTGTGCATGTGTGTGTATGTGTAAGATTGATGGAAAGAGTAAGGTTGTATGCGTAATGAACATCTAAACTGAGATACCCCTCAACATTTATCCCTGTCCCCCGACTAAGCTCCAACACATAATAATCAGAAATGTAGATATTTGTCTTGATATTTGATATTTGAAAGGAGGAGCTTTGCATTCAAGTCAAGTGCCAAGCCCTGATGTGTTTATTTGAATATTATTCAAATCAAGGAGCTATTGAAAGCTAATGTGTGCCGCTCAGCTTTGAGTGTTGCCAATCTATTCAATCTATTCAATCATGCAATGGGCTGTGCTAATGAATGAAACATTCAGGTATGTCACGGCCACTGAGATGTACACAAAGACTAGATGGCAGTCTTATTGAAAATTACAAGATTATGAGTCATCTTTGGCTAGTTTCTCAGAACCCATGTTTTTTCAATAGGCTTCCTGAGAGGACAGAGAGTAAATGTCTGACAGTGATTAGAATAAAGTTATGACAAGGACACAAGGAGAAATGGTAGGCCTAGATTGCTGAATAGCACCCATTTCAACTTAGATTTACACTACCGTTCAAAAGTTTGGGCTCACTTAGAAATGTCCTTGTTTTGAAAGAAAAGTCAAACAAATTGTGCATTAAAATAACATCAAATTGATCCGAAATACAGTGTAGACATTGTTAATGTTGTAAATTACTATTGTAGCTGGAAACGGCAGATTTTTTAAATGGTATATCTACTAAGACGTACAGAGGCCCATTATCAACAACCATCACTCCTGTGTTCCAACGGCACATTGTGTTTACCATGTTAAAAGGCTAATTGATCATTAGAAAACCCTTTTGCAATTATGTTAGCACAGCTGAAAACTGTTGTCTGATTAAATAGGCAATAAAACTGTCCTTCCTTAGACTAGTTGAGTATCTGGAGAATCAACATTTGTGGGTTTGATTACAGGCTCAAAATGGCCAGAAACAAATAACTTTCTTCTGAAACTCGTCAGTCAATTCTTGATCTGAGAAATGAAGGCTATTCCATGCGAGAAATTGCCAAGAAACTGAAGATCTCGCACAATGCCCTGTACTACACCCTTCACAGAACAGCGCAAACTGGTTCTAACCAGAATAGAAAGTAGAGTGGGAGGCCCCGGTGCACAACTGAGCAAGAGGACAAGTACATTAGAGTGTCTAGTTTGAGATACAGACACCTCACAAGTCCTCAACTGGCAGCTTCATTAAATAGTACCCGCTAAAACACCAGTCTCAATGTCAACAGTGAAGAGGCGACTCCGGGATGCTGGCCTTCTAGGCAGAGTTGCAAAGAAAAAGCCATATCTCAGACAGGCCAATAAAAATAAAAGATTAAGATGGGCAAAAGAACACAGACACTGGACAGAGGAAGATTGGAAAAAAAGTGTTATGGACAGACAAATCTAAGTTTGAGGTGTTCGGATCACAAAGAAGAACATTTGTCAGATGCAGAATAAATTAAAAGATGCTGGAGGATGGGGGTGCTTTGGTGGTGGTAAAGTGGGAGATTTGTACAGGGTAAAAGGGAAGAAGGAAGGCTATCACTCCATTTTGCAGCGCCATGCCATACCCCGTGGACGGCTCTTAATTGGAGCCAATTTCGTCCTATAACAGGACAATGACCCAAAGCATAGCTCCAAACTATGCAATAACTATATAGGGAAGAAGCAGTCAGCTGGTATTCTGTCTATAATGGAGTGGAAAGCACAGTCAACGGATCTCAACCCTATTGAGCTGTTGTGGGAGCAGCTTGACTGTTTGGTATATAAAAAGTGCCCATCAAGCCAATCCAACTTGTGGGAGGTGCTTCAGGAAGCATGGGGTGATATCTCTTCAGATTACTTCAACAAATTGGCAACTAGAATGCCAAAGTACTGCAAGACTGTAATTTCTGCAAATTATTATTATAGGACTATTGCAAATTATTATTATAGGATTATTTGACAAAAGCAAAGTTTGAAGGACACAATTATTATTTCAATGAAAAATTATTCTTTCTAACCTTGTCAATGTCTTGACTATATTTTCCATTCATTTTGTAACTCATTTCATGTATGTTTTCATGGAAAACAAGGACATTTCTAAGTGACCCCAAACTTTTGGGTGGTAGTGTATATTATACAAATCGGTACAGATGATCTTGACTGGAAGACCATTTTCTCTGGTAATAGTGACTGACACTCTCCAGGCTGGCTAGACTGATAAACACAACGAGATAACAAGCTAATCAGAGCCTCCTCTGTTCACATCTCTCTCCTCATGTTGTAATCCCACAGTAACTCACACAGAGATCACTGACCTGGTGTCTGTTAAAATGTCAGACAGATGTGTGTTTAGAGAGTGCAGAGATTTAGTGAATTTCACAGATGTAGGGGCATGAATACCAGAGAGACGTGAGGTCAGGAGTTCACACCGGAGATATGCCAGTGATGTTCTTAGTGACCTTGTCAGGAATTAAAGTGCTCTGCATTTAAACAGTTTATGAGGTTTGATGTTAAGTGAAATAAGTGATATGTGTGTGCTATTACCTTAACACCCCTTCCCACACACACACCTCCTCCTAACCCCTCCACTCGCACACACAAATACGCACACATGGTGAGATTCCCGGTGAGATACCCAATGAGGTGGACCATACTTTTCTATTCAATGATTTTGAAAAAACTTCTACTTAATACTGGCAATCATATGATCCTCCATCATTGTGGCAGTGGACTAGTCAAATGTATTATTATTTAAATATTGAAAAGGTGTGGGCTACGGAGATAAATAGAACAGTGCAACTTGAGGTGATATGGCATAGAGTGCTAGAACGTTCCAGGGATGAAAGATCAGGGGGAGTGTGGTTGTTAGACATGCGTGATCAAATCAAATTGTATTGGTCACATACACGTTTAGCAGATGTTATTGCGGGTGTAGCGAAATGCTTGTGTTTCTAGCTCCAACAGTGCAGTAATATCTAACAATTTCACAACAATACACACAATACACACAAATCTAAAGTTAAGGAATGGAATTAAGAATATACAAATATTTGGACGACAATATCGGAGCGGCATTGACTAAAATACACTAGAATATAATAGAATACAGTATATACATATGACATGAGTAACACAAAGTATGGAAACATTGTTAAAGTGACTAGTGTTCCATTATAAAGTGGCCAGTGATTTCAAATCTTTGTATATAGAGCAGAAGCCTCTAAGGTGCTACGGTGGCTATTTAACAGTCTGATGGCCTTGAGATAGAAGCTTTATTTCAGTCTCTCGGTCCCAGCTTGGATGCACCTGTACTGACCTCGCCTTCACATTTTATTGGTCACATACACATGGTTAGCAGATGTTAATGCGAGTGTAGCGAAATGCTTGTGCATCTAGTTCCGACTATGCATTAATATCTAACAAGTACTCTAACAAATTCACAACAACTACCTTATACACACAAATACACACAAATGTAAAGGGATGAAGAAGAATATGTTCATATAAATATATGGATGAGCGATGGCGTGCGGCATAGGTAAGATGCCGTAGATGGTGTAGAATACAGTATATACATTGGAGATGAGTAATGTAGGACATGTAAACGTTATTAAAGTACAGTTATTTACAGTGACTAGTGATACCTTTAAGTCCATTTATTTAAGTGGCCAGAGATTAGAGGCTGTATGTAGGCGGCTATGTTAATGATGGCTGTTTAACAGTCTGATGGCCTTGAGATAGAAGCTGTTTTTCAGTCTCCCGGTCCCCGCTTTGATACACCTGTACTGACCTTGCATTCAGAATGTATGCTGGGTGAACAGGCAGTGACTAGTGTGGTTGTTGTCCTTGATGTTCTTTTTGGCCTTCCTGTGACATCGGGTGGTGTAGGTGTCCTGGAGGGCAGGTAGTTTGCACCCGGTGATGCGTTGTGCAGAACTCACTACCCTGTGGAGAGCCTTACGGTTATGGGCGGAGCAGCTGCCGTACCAATGCTCTCAATTGTGCATCTGTAAAAGGTTGTGAAGGTTTTTTGGTGACAAGCCGAAATTCTTCAGCCTCCTGAGGTTGAAGAGGCACTGCTGCGCCTTCTTCACCACGCTGTCTGTGTGGGTGCACCATTTCAGTTTGTCCGTGAAGTGTATGCCGAGGAACTTAAAACTTTCCACATTCTCCACTACTGTCCCGACGATGTGGATGGGGGAGTGCTCCCTCTGCTGTTTCCTGAAGTCCACAATCTGCCCTCACCTCCTCTCTGTAGGATGTCTCGTCATTGTTGGAAATCAGGCCTACTACTGTTGTGTCGTTTGCAAACTTGATGATTGAGTTGGAGGCGTCTGTAGAGCTTAATGATGAGCTTGAAGGGTACAATGGTGTTGAATGCTGAGCTGTAGACAATGAACAGAATTCTTTCATAGGTATTCCTCTTGTCCAGATGGGATAGGACAGTGTACAGTGTGATGGCGATTGCATCATCTGTGGATCTATTGGGGCCGGTAAGCAAATTAATTGAAGTGGGTCTAGGGTGACAGGTAAGGTAGAGGTGATATTATCCTTGACTAGTCTCTCAAAGCACTTCATCATGACAGAAGTGAGTGCTATGGGGCAATAGTCATTTAATTCAGTTAACTTTGCTTTTTTGGGAATAGGAACAATGGAACAGGAACATCTTGAAGCAGGAACATCTTGAAGCAGCAGACTTTGATTGGGAGAGATTGAATATGTCTGTAAACACTCCAGCGAGCTGGTCTGCGCATGCTCTGAGGATGCGGCTAGGGATGCCGTCTGGGCCGGCAGCCTTGCGAGTTTTAACACGCTTAAATGTCTTACTCACATGGGCCACAGAGTAGGAGATCCCACAGTCCTTGGTAGCTGGCCGCGTCAGTGGCACTGTGTTATCCTCAAAGTCGACGAAAAAGGTGTGTTTAGCTTATCCGGAAACAAGGCGTCGGTGTCCACGTCATGGCTGGTTTTCCCTTTGTAATCTGTGATTGTCTGTAGACCCTGACACATACATCTTGTGTCTGAGCCGTTGAATTGCGACTCCACTTTGTCTCTATACTGACGTTTTGCCTGTTTGATTGCCTTACGAAGGGAATCACTGTTTGTATTCGGCCATATTCCCAGTCACCTTGCCATGGTTAAATGCGATGGTTCGCGCTTTCGTTTTTTGCGTGAATGCTGCCATCTATCTTCGGTTTCTGGTTTGGGTAGGTTTTAATAGTCTGTGGGTACAACATCTCCTTTGTCAATATTATTCTCAGAGGCTACCAGGATCATATCCCAGTCCGCGTGAACAGAACATTCTTGAAGCAAGGATTCCGATTGGTCAGACCACCGTTGAATAGTCAGTAGCACGGATACTTCCTGTATGAATTTCTACCTGTAGGAAGGGAAGACAAAAATGGAGTTGTGATCAGATTTGCCGAAGGAAGGGGCGGTGGAGGGCCTTGTAGGCATTTCGAAAAGTCGAGTAGCAGTGGTCCAATGTTTTCTCAGAGTGAGTACTATAGTCAATTCGTTTGGTAGAACTTTGGTAGCTATTTCCTCAGATTAGCTTTGTTAAAATCCCCGGCTACAATAAATGTGGCCTCAGGATATGTGGTTTCCAGTTTGCATAGAGTCCAGTGTAGTTCTTTGAGGGCAGTCGTGGTATCGGCTTGAGGGGGATGTTGTGATTGCAGTTGGAACATGTAGGTCTGAGCAGGTGTGAGGTCATTGATGTTTGTTGACATTTGTGTGTGTCTGTTTTGTCTTTTATTTGTCTGGTTGCTATTGTTTGAGAAGAAAATTGTACCTCTTTTTATATATTAATAACAATAAAATAAATATGCACACAAACAACAGTCCCGCACACACATACACTTCATTTTATATATTCACTTCACCCACTCAGTTTGTGAAATTGAAAGAAATATAAATGATGAGAGATCTTTGAAGCCATTAGGAAATGTTTTTATAGGTTTGTTTATTTGACCCCGGTAGATGTGTGATTTTAAATTGATATTGTGTGTTTATTAACAGGATTTGTAATGGATTCTTCTTCAACCCTGATAACACACACTATTCTCAGGTGCTTAATTGTTGATTTATTGGGAAACTGAACTGATGTTGATAGAAAGAGAATAAATGTTGTTGAGAAAAACTATTTTACAACAGGCAGCATAGCAGTGCGGTGTGTAATTATCTGTTATTGTCTCACACTGTTTCACATAATAATGTCTGCTTTAATAAATGGTAATGACAGTGCAAGACAGAAAGATGAGCTTGCACTCCTGCCAAACCAGGAATTAGTCTACAAACGCTTCATTACACTCCCGTTGGACTGCTGTTAAAGTTAGTGTGCTTTCCTTGAATGTTTCTCTAATGATAAACAAGTAGGCTATGTAGTGTTTGTGGATTTAAGGGTTGGTATTGTTCAGTTTGCAGACCGAGTTGGGCTCTTTGACGCAACAGACCTGGGTAATTGCTATCATTTTAATGTCAGGGGAGTATGGCGAACAGTGCTGCAATCGCTACAACCTTTTAATTCATTGTCTAAAAGCATAATTTAATGATCAAAATGGAAACAGCTCCTTTTATCGTAGTATTTATAATTTGTTGAATAAACAAATAATGCTGGCATAGTTTCAACATAATGATAAAAGTGTTTTCTAAATGATCTGTAGTGTATTATGAGCATGTTCCACACAGTGGAAACAAAAGCACTACTGTAAGTTCTGGCTATAACAAAGAAGGACATTTATATTGAATTCTAATTCCAATTATTCACCCAATAATAAGTAATTATTATGTAACACCATATGTATTCTCAGGCTCTATCTTAACCTCTCTATTTGTTGCTCTTTGATATTCAAAGTGTTTCTCTGCGGAACATTGTTTTCTTAATTAGAAGTATCTCAGGAATACTAATGATGATAAACTCTCTCACAGTTATTGCAGCATATTGGCCACATCGGACGTTGACAGGGAGAGCAGCAGTGGGGAAGAGGGAAGAAGACTACAAGCCAATCAGAAGGTGACCCAGACCCTGTCACCCAGCAGCGTATCACTGACCTCTGACCTCCTGTCCGAGGGCCCCCTCTCGCACCTGTCAGCTGCTCCACCTTCTTGTGTCCATGGGCTGAGCGGCTGGGCATGTGGGCGAGAGATGATTGATTCTCCACGGTGCTTCTAAGAGGAGGCCTGGGGGTGAGGAGGGGGTGAGAGGTGACTGCCCACCTGAGCAGGGGAGTAAAAGTGGACATGATAGTGTCAGGAACCCTGGCAAATATGGGGCCATGCCTGGCAATCACACTGCCTGAGAGCTAAAAGAGAGACCCGACTGACCTCACTGGAGCACAAAGTACAAGAGGATGGCTAGTTCCCATGTTCAGAATTTGGATAATTTTGCCTTTTTCAAACACCTACAACAGCTTTTTCCTGCAATCTAGATCCGTAATCAGTATGCTTCATTTTATGTTAAAAAATATGTACATTTTTCAGCGTATCTAAGCATACCTCCTGAGCTGTCTGTATCCTCCTGACAGGTGGTTATTTTTGTAAAGAAACTAATTCTGAATGTCCCAATTCTTCCATTGCCTGCATACCAGACTTGTTACCCATAGAGCATGTTTGGGATGCTCTGGATCGACGTGAACAACAGTGTGCTCCATTTCCCACCAATCTCCGGCAACTTCGCACAGCCATTTAAGGTATCTGTGACCAACAGATGCATATCTGTATTCCCAGTCATGTGAAATCCATAGATTAGGGCCTAGTTCATTCATTTAATTCTGATTTCCTTATATGAATCTGTAACTAAGTAAAATATTTGAAATTGTTGCACTTTGCGTTTATATTTTTGTTCAGTAGAGATATTGATTGCTTTTCTAATGTCTACCAACCTTGCCAGCAGGCATGCCACCTAACATACAGGTAACTGACAAAACAATGAGGGTTATCAAGTATATTGAAAGCAGGTGCTTTTTTCATTTAGAATTCAAGGCACACTTAAACATCAGGGCTATCACAGCATTCTGCAGCGATACTCCATCCCATCTGGTCTGCGCTTAGTTGGACTATCATTTGCTTTTCAACAGGACAATGACCCAAACACCTCCAGGCGGTATAAGGGCTATTTGACCAAGAAGGAGAGTGATGGAGGGCTGCATCAGATGACCTGGCCTCCACAATCACCCGACCTCAACCCAATTGAGATGGTTTGGGATGAGTTGGACTGCAGAGTGAAGGAAAAGCAGCCAACAAGTGCTCAGCATGTGTGAGAACTCCTTCAAGACTTTTGGAAAAGAATTCCAGGTGAAGCTGGTTGAGAATGCCAAGAGTGTGCAATGCTGTCATCAAGGAAAAGGGTAGCTACTTTGAAGAATATAAAATATATGTTATGTTCAACCCTTCTTTGATTACTACATGATTCCATATGTGTTATTACATAGTTTTGATGTCTTCACTATTCTTCTACAATGTAGAAAATATTTTTTTTAAAGAAAACCCTTGAATGAGTAGGTGTGTCCAAACTTTTGACTGGTACTGTATACACACATACACACACTGGGTATACCAAACCTAATATTGATTTGCACCTCCTCCCCCTTTTGCCCTCTGAACAGCCTCGTTGGGGCATGGATGGACTCTTCATGTCCATATGTCGAAAGCGTTCCACACTGATGCTGGCCAATGTTGAATCCAATGCTTCACGCAGTAGTGTCAAGTTGGCTGGATGTCCTTTGGGTGGTGAAACATTCTTGAAACACACAGGAAACTGTTGAGCGTTGCACTTCTTGACACACCGAAACCGTTGTGCCTGGCACCTACCTCGTTTAAAGGCGCTTAAATATTTTGCCTTGCCCATTCACCCTCTGAATGTGACACATACACAATCCATGTCTCAACTGTCTCAAGGCTTAAAAACCCTTCTTTAAGAGGTTAACTTGTCTCCTCTCCATCTACACTGATTGAAATGGATTTAACAAGTGACATCAATATGGGACCAACCTAGCTTTCACCTGGATTCACCTTGTCAGTATATATCATAGTATATATGTTAACATAAAGATAGGACAAAGATTTTTGGTACACATCATCTTTAAGGTATCTAGTATTCATATATGCATGTGCAATTACTCAACTTTGTTCAGTGTGGTCATAGAATGAGTAAACATGTTGACAGCAACAATAGTGACCAGCAGGATAACACAGTGCATCCAGGTATACACATACTTATACACATACATAGTTATTGTTCTACCTAACTTTCTACTCTGTTCTTTCTTTTAGTTTCACTTTGAGTCATGTTCTGGATATGTTGGATCTAGGTGACCGCCCAGACAAGGCATGCAACATTGCAGTTATCCCTCAAAATGAGAAAGCTTCTGTCCTGAGTGATTGTGATAGCGATGGGTCAGATATGGACTACGGACAGGCCATTTGCCAGCCAGGCTGTTGAATGCATATGCTGAACCTATGCAAACTGGTCATGACAGGAACAACGTTATCAGTGATGATGACCTGTTGCACTAAAATGTCACAATGACAATGTTACAATGAGTATTGCACTAAAGTACAAGTTCAAATGTTACAATAAAGTTACAATATCATGTTTCAATACATGTTGCACTAAAGTAACAATGTTACAATGTATGTTACAATAAAGGAACAATGTTGAAATACATTGATGTTTGTTTTTTTGTATTTGCTCTCAGTATTCATATCGTGTTGTATTCGGGTTTTTGAAGTGTAAAATAGTCACACTAGAATTTGACGGTGAATTCTAGAGGCAATGCTGGGGACTGCTAGTGACAGTTTTAAATGTGTTAATAACTGGGTTGGGATTTATAAGAACTTTGATAACTGCATAGGAGAAATATGTTAATTTAGTATATGTAACATTATCCCACCGGTCACAATTGTGACTGACCATAAAACACACTTTTTCACCTTCTTTTCCATTAAAATTTCCAAAAAATAATGATTGATTACTTCAAAGGGTGACTAATGACACTTGATTTGGATATTTTCATGTCTGGGAAAAATGTGTGATTAAATGGGTTAATGTTGTGTATACTCAGTGTATATTATAATATTTTTAAATCTGAGGGGGCACGAGTTGCATTATACTGTATAGCAGTCTGTTCAGAGAAACAATTTACTAACAGCTGTGGTTGCTTTTTCAATTAACAAAACGTAAGTCTGAGTTTAAAGGTGGAGTGCCTTGATGCAACGCTGCTGCCCTTAATTTGACACAGTTTGCTCTGCTGGCTGTGCCATCATGTCTCTGTGCTCTGAGCTTGAGTGTGTACTAAATCCTACCCTCCCTTTCTATGTGCTCTGAGCTTGAGTGTGTACTAAATCCTACCCTCCCTTTCTATGTGCTCTGAGCTTGAGTGTGTACTAAATCCTACCCTCCCTTTCTATGTGCTCTGAGCTTGAGTGTGTACTAAATCCTACCCTCCCCCTTTATACGTCAACTCACCCACTCCCATCGCCCACAAGCAAATTTGTCACAGCCACTATCAATAACAGTCACTTCATGGACGAGAGATGTCCTCTGTGTGAGTGTGAGTGACTGAGTGTGTGTGTGTGTGTGTGTGTGTGTGTATGTGTGTGTGTGTGTGTGTGTGTGTGTGTGTGTGTGTGTGCGTGCGTGTGTGTTTAAAGTTTTATTAGTCGTATGTACGGTATATGCATGATATAGGTCGTAATGCTTACTTGCCGGTTCCTTCTCAACAGCAACAATAAGAAATAATTAAAGATAAGAATTCGAACATAAAGTAAATGGCAATAGAATAGAATAAACATTTTAGCATAAGTACAATACAGGAAGGTACAATTTATAATCCAATATTTACACAGGGGGGAAGGGGGACAAGTGTAAATTGAGCAGTATAATAAGAGTCCGGTAGCTGCAGTTGTGATATGTGTGTAGCATGAATGTATATTTGTGTGTGTATGTCTGTGTGGGTGTGTGTGTGCATGAGTGAGTGCATGTTTGTTAAGGTGCGGAGAATCAGAGCAGGTGGTCAGTCCAGTTCAAGTGTTAATCAGTCTGATGGCCTGTAGATAGAAACTGTCTCTGAGCCTGTTGTTATCAGACCTCATGCTCTGATACTGTCTGCCCAACAGTAAGAGAGAGAACAGCTCGTGACTGGGTTGTGTGGGGTCTTTGAAGATGCTACGTGTCTTACTGAGGCACCGTTTCAAGTAGATTTCCAGGATGGGTAGGAGCACAGTCCCAGTGATGTACTGGGCTGTCTTCACCACCCTCTGGAAGGTCTTGTGGTCGTGGATGGAGGAATTTTTGTACTAGACCATGATGCAACCGGGACAGCATGCTGAATTTCTTCAGCCGCCTTAAGAAGTAGAGACACTATTACAGGGGTTGGTGTTCAGACCCAGGGCTCTGAACTTGGTGTTGCGCTTGGAGGGAACAATAGCGTTGAATGCTGAACTGAAGTCAATGAACAGCATTCTCACACAGGTGTTTCGCTTGTCCAGATGTGATTTATCTCACCCACACATATACGCTAACATAAACGCCCTGCATATAAAACCTCTTATCATGTGAAATGTTGTTTACCGTATTTATAGAGCCATGCATAGTGCTATTATTCTGCTCTTTCTCTTTATAGTGCCTGAGATGGTTAGGTGGAGTTAGGTGGCGCGTGTTTTTGGGGTTTAGATGAAGAGGATTCTCTCCTCCTGTTCTACTGATGTTTCTGTTAGTGTCCTGTACTACTGATGTCTCGTTTATTCTTCTGTCCTATTGATGTTTCTGTTAGGCTCCTGTCCTACTGATGTCTGTTTTAGGCTCCTGTCCTAATAATGTCTCTGTTAGGCTCCTGTCCTACTGATGTGTCTGTTAGTCTCCTGTCCTACTGATGTCTGTTTTAGGCTCCTGTCCTACTGATGTATCTGTTAGTTTCCTGTCCTACTGTTTCTGTTAGTCTCCTGTCCTACTGATGTCTCTGTTAGCATCCTATCCTATTGATGTCCCATTAAGTCTCCTTTCCAACTGACGTCTCTGTTTGTGTCCTGTCCTACAGAGGATTCCTGTCCTAATGATATCTGTTAGGCTCCCGTCCTACTGGTGTCTCTGTTAGTGTCCTGTCCTACTGATGTCTGGTTTAGTCTCCTGCCCTACTGATGTCTCTTTTATTCTCCTGTCCTACGTATGTCCCTTTTAAACATCTGTATTAATGACGTCTCTGTTAGACTCCTGTCCTACTGATGTCTCTGTTAGGTTCCTGTCCTACTGATGTCTCTGTTAGTGCCCTGTCCTACTGATGTCTCTTTAGCATCCTGTCCTACTGATGTCTCATTTAGTCTCCTGTCCTACTGATGTCCCTTTTAGTGTCCTGTCCTACTGAAGTCTCTGTTAGTGTCCTGTCCTACTGATGTCTCTGTTAGTGTCCTGTCCTACTGATGTCTGTTTTAGTCTCCTGTCCTACTGACGACTCTGTTCGTCTCCTGTCCTACTGATGTTTCTGTTAGTCTCCTGTCCTATTGATGTCTCTGTTAGTGTCCTGTCCTACAGAGGACTCATGTCCTAATGATATCTCTGTTAGGCTCCTGTCCTACTGGTGTCTCTGTTAGTGTCCTGTCCTACTGATGTCTGTTTTAGTCTTCTGTCCTACTGATGTCTCTGTTAGACTCGTGTCCTACGGATGTCTCTGTTAGGCTCCTGTACTACTGATGTCTCTGTTAGTGTCCTGTCCTTTTGATGTCCCATTTAGTCTCCTTTCCTACTGATGTCTCTGTTTGACTCCTGTCCTACTGATGTTTCTGTTAGCCTCCTGTCCTATTGATGTCCTGTTTAGTCTCCTTTCCTACTGATGTCTCTGTTAGTCTCCTTTCCTACTGATGTTTCTGTTATTCTCCTGTCCTACTGATGTCTCTGTTTTTATTTTGTTTTTTATTTCACCTTTATTTAACCAGGTAGGCTAGTTGAGAACAAGTTCTCATTTGCAACTACGACCTGGCCAAGATAAAGTATAGCAGTGTGAACAGACAACACAGAGTTACACATGGAGTAAACAATTAACAAGTCAATAACACAGTAGAAAAAAAGGGGAGTCTATATACATTGTGTGCAAAAGGCATGAGGAGGTAGGCGAATAATTACAATTTTGCAGATTAACACTTGAGTGATAAATGATCAGATGGTCATGTACAGGTAGAGATATTGGTGTGCAAAAGAGCAGAAAAGTAAATAAATAAAAACAGTATGGGGATGAGGTAGGTAAAAATGGGTGGGCTATTTACCGATAGACTATGTACAGCTGCAGCGATCGGTGTTTGAAGTTGGTGAGGGAGATAAAAGTCTCCAACTTCAGCGATTTTTGCAATTCGTTCCAGTCACAGGCAGCAGAGAACTGGAACGAAAGGCGGCCAAATGAGGTGTTGGCTTTAGGGATGATCAGTGAGATGCACCTGCTGGAGCGCGTGCAACGGATGGGTGTTGCCATCGTGACCAGTGAACTGAGATAAGGCGGAGCTTTACCTAGCATGGACTTGTAGATGACCTGGAGCCAGTGGGTCTGGCGATGAATATGTAGCGAGGGCCAGCCGACTAGAGCATAAATGTCGCAATGGTGGGTGGTATAAGGTGCTTTAGTGACAAAACGGATGGCACTGTGATAAACTGCATCCAGTTTGCTGAGTAGAGTGTTGGAAGCAATTTTGTAGATGACATCGCCGAAGTCGAGGATCGGTAGGATAGTCAGTTTTACTAGGGTAAGTTTGGCGGCATGAGTGAAGGAGGCTTTGTTGCGGAATAGAAAGCCGACTCTTGATTTGATTTTCGATTGGAGATGTTTGATATGAGTCTGGAAGGAGAGTTTACAGTCTAGCCAGACACCTAGGTACTTATAGATGTCCACATATTCAAGGTCGGAACCATCCAGGGTGGTGATGCTGGTCAGGCGTGCGGGTCCAGGCAGCGAACGGTTGAAAAGCATGCATTTGGTTTTACTAGCGTTTAAGAACAGTTGGAGGCCACGGAAGGAGTGATGTATGGCATTGAAGCTCGTTTGGAGGTTAGATAGCACAGTGTCCAAGGACGGGCCGGAAGTATATAGAATGGTGTTGTCTGCGTAGAGGTGGATCAGGGAATCGCCCGCAGCAAGAGCAACATCATTGATATATACAGAGAAAAGAGTCGGCCCGAGAATTGAACCCTGTGGCACCCCCATAGAGACTGCCAGAGGACCGGACAGCATGCCCTCCGATTTGACACACTGAACTCTGTCTGCAAAGTAATTGGTGAACCAGGCAAGGCAGTCATCCGAAAAACCGAGGCTACTGAGTCTGCCGATAAGAATATGGTGATTGACAGAGTCGAAAGCTTTGGCAAGGTCGATGAAGACGGCTGCACAGTACTGTCTGTTATCGATGGCGGTTATGATACTGTTTAGTACCTTGAGCGTGGCTGAGGTGCACCCGTGACCGGCTCGGAAACCAGATTGCACAGCGGAGAAGGTACGGTGGGATTCGAGATGGTCAGTGACCTGTTTGCTGACTTGGCTTTCGAAGACCTTAGATAGGCAGGGCAGGATCGATATAGGTCTGTAACAGTTTGGTCCAGGGTGTCTTGTTAGTGTCCTGTCCTACAGAGGATTCCTGTCCAAGTGATATCTCTGTTAGGCTCCTGTCCTACTGGTGTTTCTGTTATTTTCCTGTCCTACTGATGTCTCTGTTAGTGTCCTGTCCTACAGAGGATTCCTGTCCTAATGATATCTCTGTTAGTCTCCTGTCCTACTGGTGTCTCTGTTAGTTTCCTGTCCTACTGATGTCTCTTTTATTTTCCTGTCCTACGCATGTCCCTTTTAAACACCTGTCCTACTGACGTCTCTGTTAGACTCCTGTCCTACTGATGTCTCTGTTAGTGTCCTGTGCTACTGATGTCTCTTTAGCATCCTTTCCGACTGATGTCTCATTTAGCCTCCTGTCCAACTGATGTCCCTTTTAGTGTTATGTCTTACTGACGTCTCTGTTAGTTTCTTGTCCTACAGAGCTCTCCTGTCCTTATGATATCTCTGTTAGGTTCCTGTCCTAATGGTGTCTCTGTTAGTGTCCTGTCCTACTGATGTCTCTGTTAGCCTCCTGTCCTATTGATTTCCCATTTAGTCTCCTTTCCTACTGACGACTCTGTTCGACTCCTGTCCTACTTATGTTTCTGTTAGGCTCCTGTCCTATTGATATCTCTGTTAGTGTCCTGTCCTACAGAGGACTCCTATCCTAATGATATCTCTGTTAGTGTCCTGTCCTACTGATGTCTGTTTTAGGCTCCTGTCCTACTGATGTCTCTGTTAGACTCCTGTCCTACTGATGTCTCTGTTAGTCTCATGTCCAACTTATGTTTATGTTAGTCTCCTGTCCTATGGATGTATCTGTTAGCCTCCTGTGCTATTGATGTCCCATTTAGTCTCCTTTCCTACTGACGTCTCTGTTTGACTCCTGTCCTACTGATGTTTCTGATAGCCTCCTGTCCTACTGATGTCTCTGTTAGTGTCCTGTCCTACTGATGTCTCTGTTAGTCTCCTGTCCTACTGATGCCTATTTTAGTCTCCCGTCGTACTGGTGTCTTTGTTAGTCTCCTGTGCCACTGATGTGTCTGTTTTAGTCTCCTGTCTTACTGATGTCTCTGTTAGTGTCCTGTCCTACAGAGGACTCCTGTCCTAATGACATCTCTGTTAGGCTCCTGTCCTACTGGTGTCTCTGTCAGTGTCCTGTCCTACTGATGTCTGTTTTAGTCTCCTGTCCTACTGATGTCTCTGTTAGTCTTCTGTCCTATTGATGTCTCTTTTAGTCTCCTGGCCTACTGATGTCTCTTTTAGTCTCCTGTCCTACTGATGTATATGTTAGTCTCCTGTCCTACTGATGTTTCTGTTAGGCTCCTGTCCTACTGGTGTGTCTTTTAGTGTACTGTCCTACTAATGTGTCAGTTAGTCTCCTGTCCTACTGGTGTCTATTTTAGTATCCTGTCCTAATGATGTCTCTTTTAGTCTCCTGGCCTACTGATGTCTCTTTTAGTCTCCTGTCCTACTGATGTATATTTTAGTCTCCTGTCCTACTGATGTTTCTGTTAGTCTCCTGTCCAACTGGTGTCTCTTTTAGACTCCTGTCCTAATGATGTCTCTGTTAGCCTCCTGTCCTACTGATGTTTCTGTTATTCTCCTGTCGTACTGACGTCTCTGTTAGCCTCGTGTCCTATTGATGTCCCATTTAGTCTCCTTTCCTACTGACGTCTCTGTTAGACTCCTGGCCTACTGGTGTCTCTTTTAGGCTCCTGTCCTACTGACATCTCTTTTAGTCTCCTGTCGTACTGACGTTTCTGTTAGTGTCGTGTCCTACTGATGTCTGTTTTAGTTTCCTGTCCTACAGAGGATTCCTGTCCTTATGATATCTCTGTTAGGCTCCTGTCCTAATGGTGTCTCTGTTAGTGTCCTGTCCTACTGATGCCTCTGTTAGGTTCCTGTCCTAATGGTGTCTCTGTTAGTGTCCTGTCCTACTGATGTCTCTGTTAGCTCCTGTCCTATTGATTTCCCATTTAGTCTCCTTTCCTACTGACGACTCTGTTCGACTCCTGTCCTACTGATGTTTCTGTTAGCCTCCTGTCCTATTGATGTCTCTGTTAGTGTCCTGTCCTACAGAGGACTCCTATCCTATTGATATCTCTGTTAGGCTCCTGTCCTACTGGTGTCTCTGTTAGTGTCCTGTCCTACTGATGTCTCTTTTAGTCTTCTGTCCTACTGATGTCTCTGTTAGACTCCTGTCCTACTTATGTTTCTGTTAGCCTCCTGTCCTATGGATGTTTCTGTTATTCTCCTGTCGTACTGACGTCTCTGTTAGCCTCCTGTCCTATTGATGTCCCATTTAGTCTCCTTTCCTACTGACGTCTCTGTTAGACTCCTGGCCTACTGGTGTCTCTTTTAGGCTCCTGTCCTACTGACATCTCTTTTAGTCTCCTGTCGTACTGACGTTTCTGTTAGTGTCGTGTCCTACTGATGTCTGTTTTAGTTTCCTGTCCTACAGAGGATTCCTGTCCTTATGATATCTCTGTTAGGCTCCTGTCCTAATGGTGTCTCTGTTAGTGTCCTGTCCTACTGATGTCTCTGTTAGTCTCCTGTGCCCTATTGATTTCCCATTTAGTCTCCTTTCCTACTGACTGACTCTGTTCGACTCCTGTCCTGCTGATGTTTCTGTTAGCCTCCTGTCCTATTGATGTCTCTGTTAGTGTCCTGTCCTACAGAGGACTCCTATCCTATTGATATCTCTGTTAGGCTCCTGTCCTACTGGTGTCTCTGTTAGTGTCCTGTCCTACTGATGTCTGTTTTAGTCTTCTGTCCTACTGATGTCTCTGTTAGACTCCTGTCCTACTTATGTTTCTGTTAGTCTCCTGTCCTACTGATGTCTCTGTTAGTCTCCTGTCCTACTGATGTCTCTGTTAGTCTCCTGTCCTACTGATGTCTCTGTTAGTCTCCTGTCCTACTGATGTCTCTGTTAGTCTCTGTCCTACTGATGTCTCTGTTAGTCTCCTGTCCTACTGATGTCTCTGTTAGTCTCCTGTCCTACTGATGTCTCTGTTAGTCTCCTGTCCTACTGATGTCTCTGTTAGTCTCCTGTCCTACTGATGTCTCTGTTAGTGTCCTGTACTACTGATGTCTCTGTTAGTCTCCTGTCCTACTGATGTCTCTGTTAGTGTCCTGTACTACTGATGTCTCTGTTAGTCTCCTGTCCTACTGATGTCTCTTTTGTCTCTGTTACTGTGTCTCTGTTAGACTCCTGTCCTGATGTCTCTGTTAGTCTCCTGTCCTACTGATGTTTCTGTTAGTCTCCTGTCCTACTGATGTCTCTGTTAGTCTCCTGTCCTACTGATGTCTCTGTTAGTCTCCTGTCCTACTGATGTCTCTGTTATGGTGTCTCCTGTCCTACTGATGTCTCTGTTAGTCTCCTGTCCTACTGATGTCTCTGTTAGTCTCCTGTCCTACTGATGTCTGTTTTAGTCTTCTGTCCTACTGATGTCTCTGTTAGACTCCTGTCCTACTTATGTTTCTGTTAGTCTCCTGTCCTACTGATGTCTCTGTTAGTCTCCTGTCCTACTGATGTCTCTGTTAGTCTCCTGTCCTACTGATGTCTCTGTTAGTCTCCTGTCCTACTGATGTCTCTTTTAGTCTCCTGTCCTACTGATGCCTTCGGAATGTATTCAGACCCATTTTTCCATGTTGTTAGGTTACGACCGTGTTTTTGTCCTTTTTTTTCTGTTTTCCAATCTACACACAATACCCCATAATGACAAAGCAAAAACAGTTTGTTATACTTTCTGCTAATAATATACATATTTTTTTAACTGAAATATGACATTTACATAAGTATTCAGACAATTTACTTTGATGAAGCACCTTTGGCAGTGATTACAACCTTGGGTCTTCTTGAGTATGTTGCTACAAGATTGGCACACCTATATTTGGGAAGTTTCTCCCATTCTTCTCTGCAGATCCCCTCAAGCCCTGTCAGGATGGATGGGGAGTGTTGCTGCACAGCTATTTTCAGATCTCTACAGAGATGTTCAATTGGACTCAAGTCTGTGCTCTCTCTGGGTCACTCAAGGACATTCAGAGACTTTTCCCGAAGCCCCTCCTGCATTGTCTTGGCTGTGTGCTTAGGGTCGTTGTCCTGTTTGAAGGTGAACCTTTGCCCAGTCTGAGGTCCTGAGTGCTCTGGAGCTGGTTTTCATCAAGGATCTCTCTGTACTTTTCTCCGTTCATCTTTGCTTGGATCCGGACTGGTCTCCCAGTCCCTGCCGTTGAAAAACATCCCCACAGCATGATGCTTCCACCACCATGCCTCACCATAGGGATGGTGCCAGGTTTCCTCCAGACGTGACGCTTGGCATTCAGGACAAAGAGTTCAATCTTGGTTTCATCAGATCAGAGAATCTTGTTTCTTATGGTCTGAGAGTCTTTAAGGTGGCTTTTGGCAAACTCCAAGCAGGCTGGCATGTGCCTTCTACCATAAAGGCATGATTGGTGGAGTGCTGCAGAGATGGTTGTCCTTCTTGGAGGTTCTCCCATCCCCGCAGAAGAACTCTAGAGCTCTGTCAGAGTAAACATCGGGTTCTTGGTCACCTTCCTGAACAAGGCCCTTCTCCCCCGATTGCTCAGTTTGGCCGGGCGGCCAGTTCTGGGAAAAGTGTTGGTGGTTCCAAACTTCCATTTAAGAATGATGGAGGCCACTATGTTCTTGAGGACCTTCAAAACTGCAGACATTTTTTGGTACCCTTCCCCAGATATGGCAAAAATTCTTTCAACCTCATGGCTTGGTTTTTGCACTGATATGCACTGTCAACTGTGGCATATCTTATAAACAGGTGGGTGCCTTCCCCAATCATGTCCAATAAATTTTAATTTTCCACAGTTGGACTCAAATCAAGTCAAACATCTGAAGTATGATCAATGGAAACAGGTTGCACCTGAGCTCAATTTCCAGTCTCATAGCAAATGGTCTGAATACTTATGTTAATAAGGTACAAACATTTCTACAAACCTGTTTTCGTTTTGTAATGCTGGGGTATTGTTTGTAGATTGCTTAGGATTTTTGATTTATTTACTACATTTTAGAACAAGGCTGTAAATGTAACAAAATGTGGAAAGTCTAAGTCTAAAGTTGATTATTTATTTAATCTGATTAGTGATTCATTTTGGTCTGACCCTCATTTTAAGGTCAACCCTCTTACATGAACTTAAGTCTCATTTTAAGATGGTTAAACTATTCCTTTTTTATGTTTCATTTTTTTCTAAGGAGACATTGAACATCCAATAGTCAAATCATAAAGTAAAAGCAGGTGAGCTGGTTAGACAGGCTAGAAATGTTCTAACAATTAATTATTTTTTTTGTGAAGCTTGCATTTAATTGCCCCTCCATGTTGCACACAACAAGCTTCCACTCCCTCTGTCACAAGGGGATTTATTGCAGATGTAAGATGAAAATGTCAACCCTGTTACCATATTTGGTACTTAATAGGCACTTACTATAGTCATTTTTTAAATTTAACCTCTTGACATGGGAAAACGTGTTTTTTATCAAGTTGAATATGTGCTCTTTATGACAGAATATTAACATTTGGTGAAATCAATTGGTAATTGGAGCACTTTTTCTTTGCTGCATCTATCTGTTTGTGCGTTTTTCCCTCTGAGGTACAAGCTAACTCCTCCACTAAACTTGTTCTCTTTGGTTGGGTTCCACTTGAGAGGTTTATGTGTGGCTCTGCACTTTTTAATAGAAAGAAGAGAAAAGAGTTATCTGGGTCTGTATCCCTCCAGCTAGAACCACTGAGCTCAACATATATTGCTGCTCTGCTCTTCGCTGTGATGGGGTACGGTGAGACAGGAAGGAAATGCAGAGATCTGGGTTAGCTTCCCTGGCTCCTGTGCACACCGTGTGGGGTTCTGTAGAGAGAGATGGGCTCCTGAGTGGCGCAGTGGTCTAAGGCACTGCATCTCAGTGCAAGAGGCATCACTACAGTTCCTGGTTCAAATCCAGGCTGTATCACAGCCAGCCACGATGGGGAGTCCCATATGGTGACACACAATTGGCCCAGCAGAAGAAAAATATATATATATATATATATGCAAATACTCTTTTAGTTCCAGATGGTGAGGAATGAAATGGAGTTGGAAGTGGGGTTTTTTGTGTGTTTTTTCTGGCAGATGGAAAGGTCCCCGACCAGAAGTAAAGCAGGGACAAGGTACTGTGCGTCTGAAAGTTATAGAACCTTGTTGACACTCTGTTGGCACAAAGTTCCATTGTGCACAGGTGAAACCTGTAAATAACTACCACTCTAACCTAGCAATGTACAGTATGAGTGTGTTAACATGTTTGTTGAATTAGTGAAAGTGAAATGGCATGAAATGGCAAATGAGCCCCACTCATTTGCCAAATTCAGTTCCTGTGACGGGGCCTTGTCCAATCATCGTGGCAGCCCTGGCCAGCCTGACAGTGTGTGTTGTCTGGTCACCACTTATCTCCCGATCTCTTCCTCACCTTTCGTTAACATGGGAGTCAGTGATCAGCTTGGACCACAGACCACGCAAAGGCACACACACACACACTCTCTTTCTCTCTCTCAATTAAATTAAATTAAAATGTAAACAGATGGGAAACATATGTTTACTTTGCCAAAGCAAGTGAAGTAGATAATAAACAAAAGTGAGATAAACGATATAAAATTAACAGCAATCAATTACACTACAAATATCATATTATGGCGATATACAGTGTTGTAACGATGTGCAAATAGTTAAAGTACTCTCTCTATCTCTCCAATGTGTCTGTCCTCACAGCCGACACATCACTCCCACACTTTCAAGTCATTTAGACAGCACATCCCAGAGACTGCACTGCTACTAAACTATAGAGACTGGAGTCAAACTACAGCAGTGTTTATCTGATGAACTGTGGAGATGTTACACTAATCTCTAAATTACACTTAACCAAAATATAAACACAACACGTTAAGTATTGGTCCGATGTTTCAAGAGCTGAAATACAATATGCGAGAAACTTTATATATGCACAAAAAACCTACTTCTCTCACATTTTGTTCACAACTTTGTTAGAAAGCATTTATCCTTTGCCAAGATAATCCATCCACCTGACAGATGTGGCATATGAAGAAGCTGATTAAAGAGCATGATCATTCCACAGGTGCACCTGGTGCTGGGGACAATAAAAGGACGCTCTAAAATGTGCAGTTTTGTCACACAACACAATACCACAATGCCATGCAATTGGCATGTTGACAGAAGAAATTTCCAATAGAACTGTTGCCAGAGATTTTAATGTTAATTTCTATATCGTAGGCCACCTTCAACATCGTTTTAGAGAATTTGGCAGTATGTCCAACCGGCCTCACAACCGCAGACCATGTGTATAGCGTTGTGTGGGCGAGCTGTTTGCTGATGTCAACGTTGTGAACAGAGTGCCCCATGGTGGTGATAGGGTTATGGTATGGGCAGGCATAAACTAGAACAATAAACACAATTGCAATTTGAATACACAGAGATACCGTAACGAGATCCTGAGTTCCATTGTTGTGCCTTTCATCCACCACCATCACCTCAAGTTTCAGCATGATAATTCACGGCCCCATGTCACAAGGATCTGTTCACAATTCCTGGAAGCTGAAAATGTCCCAGTTCTTCCATGGCCTGCATACTCACCAGACATGTCACCCATTGAGCATGTTTGGGATGCTCTGGATAGACGTGTACGACAGCGTGTTCCAGTTCTCGCCAATCCCCAGCAACTTTGCACAGCCATTGAAGAGTGGGACAACATGGCATAGGCCATGTTACGTTCCCCAGTTTTTGTGTTGTGGTTTTGTTTGTATGTGTGTGTTTCAGGATGGCTTCTAAGCAGCTGATTGGTCGGCCCCATTGATGATTGGAGATCTGACCCCGCCCTCTCGTCAGGAGATACAGCTGTCTTCAAATATCGACTCCTCTAAGCTATAATATCCAGTGTTCTTATGTTAGGAGAGAGAGCTGATGGTTATGTCCCGTGTTGGTTGTTGCTCAGAGACAGGTGGTGCTAGTTAAGTAAGTAGTGGGTAGGCAGGTAAGGTAGGAGAGGGGCGCTTGTTAACTTTTACTTTCTTTGCTTTGGTTTCAGCCAGCCCCTTTTTCCCAAAATTACCATGTGATGGAATAAATTCCCTGTAAAAGGTCAATTCTCTGCCTTTGTCATCCTTACTCGCACCTACAATCCCATTCGTCTTTCACTCTATGGGGAGTTGAGTTGTAGCAGGGTGTTGCATTTCCTCTTCCGAGAGGCGTACATAACAGGCCACAATCAACAGTCTGATCAACTCTATGCGAAGGAAATGTGTCGCGCTGCATGAGGCAAATGGTGATCACACCAGATACTAACTGGTCTTCTGATCCACGCTGTCGTGACGTTGTATTAGTTAATGTGACGACTGTTGCTCATCGAATGATTAAAGGTCTCTAATTGCGTGATTAACTGAATCAAGCAATTATTAACTCATTAACCTGGGGCACCATGGGAAAACTAGTTTTTGAGTTTCTATTTCCCAAATCAACTCAAAGAATTTCAGAATATCAATTTTACAACAGCTGCTAATTAATCAGTTACCTCTACAGTCTCGTTCTGAACGTCGCATAACCCGGGAATCTGCACGGACCCGGGTCTCACCAATGAGTTCGTACCACACCAATCTTAGTTGAGTATTTATTTACTAGAAAGCTAAAATGATGATAAAAGATACACATACACAAAAACACATTCTAGGCTATTGATTAGAACTTATAACGGGCCAACACACTATGGCGCGTGTTACCCAAAATGGGGATTTAAAAGAGAGAGCAAAAAAGAAAGTACACGAGAGAAATATACATTTGGGTGAATTTGTCAGCTATGCTTATTCTAACCCTAGCCTTGCCCCAAACTTCTGCTCTTATGGGTCAGAATAGAATGATGTAATTATGTGGGGAAGGTCTCTGTGGATTCTCTGCGTGGACCGTTCAGGCTGCTCAATGACGCACTTCTCCGGCGCAACTCTTTGGTTGTCCTCATGATGTCAGTGTCCTTTTGGCTTAGGAGTCTGTTCCCTCGCCCTTGCTCTGGAAGGGCTCTTCTGAGGACAGACAGCTCTGTAGCTCAGAGCTCACAGCGTAGTAATGAAATAGTGTAGATACCACGACTCGTTGGGGAGTGGAGGCTAGGTGGTTCTACTTGAATTCACCCGCTTAGACACAGCTACTCATCCGTAGCTTGGGTAGAAAAATAGACCTCGGCTGCAGCTTGGGTCACTTAGTCTTATCTGTAATTTATTCACTCACAGGTTTTATACCCTCGGGTCAGAAGTGGGCGTAACCGCCTTT
Organism: Oncorhynchus tshawytscha; assembly: GCF_018296145.1. Taxonomy (NCBI): domain Eukaryota; kingdom Metazoa; phylum Chordata; class Actinopteri; order Salmoniformes; family Salmonidae; genus Oncorhynchus; species Oncorhynchus tshawytscha. Next base: position 61,094,115 of record NC_056438.1, read on the forward strand.
AGGGCAATTCTCTGGGCATACAAAGTTAAGAGCAAAGTCTAGATTTTACTCAAATCCAATTTTAGACAACTAACTGCACATTTCACTTTACCAAAACATTCTCTTTGATTTGGACATTTTCCATACAACGTACAATGTATAAACATCAAACATATACTAGGTAAACTGTTGATGTTACAATGTTTTCGTAATAATGTCATCTTTAATAACAAAACAAAAATGACATACATTTTCATATTACATATATTGTCATGACCACCATTGTTGTTGACGGAAACCATTGTTCCAAGGTCCCTTTATTTCATGTTTAACTTGTTATGGCTGCAATCCCGCTAACGGGATCGATATGACAACTACCAGTGAAAATAGCCAAATTCAAACCACAGAAATCTCATAATTACAATTCCTAAATCATACATGTGTCTTACATCATATTAAAGTTAATATTTTTGTTAATCCCACCAAAGTGTCCGATTTCAAAAATGCTTTTCAGCAAAAGCACTACAAACGATTGTTAGGTCTCCACCAAACCACAATAAGCACAGCCATTTTCCAGTGAAAAATATAGCATTCACAAAAAGCAGAAATAGAGATAAAATGAATCACTAACCTTGAATTATCTTCATCAGATGACACTCATAGGACTTCCTGTTACACAATACATGCATGTTTTGTTTGTTAATGTTCATATTTATATAAAAAAAATCAGAGTTTACGTTGTCGTATTAGATTCACTAGCCACATTGTTTCAACATAAATGTAGATGATAATACAAGTTATAAACATGGAATTATAGATATACCTCTCCATAATGCAACCGCTGTGTCAGATTTCAAAAACGTTTACGGAAAAAGCAACCCATGCAATAATCTGAGACGGAGCTCAAAACAGTAGCCAAATTAGCCGCCATGTTGGAGTCAACAGAAACCAGAAAATACATGATAAATGTTTTCTTACCTTTGGTGAACTTCATCAGAATGCAGTCATAGGAATCCCAGGTCCACAATAAATGCTTGATTTGTTCGAAAATGTCCGTTATTTATGTCCAATTAGCTATTTTGGTTAACGCGTTTGGTAAACAATTCCAAAGTCACAAAGCGCGTCCACTATAACGTAACGAAATGTCCAAAAGTTCCATAACAGTCAGTAGAAACATGTACTGAATCAATCTTTAGAATGTTGTTTACATGTCTCTTGAATAACATTCCAACCGGAGAATTAGAATTGACTTCAGATGACCGGTGGAATGCAGGTCCTTCCCCTGTGAACGCGCATGGTGAATGCATGGTCAACTCGTGGCAGTGGTGACTATTTCCTGCCTCATTCGATCCCCCTTCACATTAGAGTCATCAGACAAAGTTCTATTGACTGTTGACATCTAGTGGAAGGCGTAGGAAGTGAAAACTCATCCATATCTCGCTGTAATTTCAATGAGAGCTTGGTTGAATATCTGCCACACCCAGAAAAAAATACAAACAGGAAGTGGAATTTCTCAGGTTTTGGCCTGGAATATGAGTTCTGTTATACTCACAGACATAATTCAAACGGTTTTAGAAACTTCAGAGTGTTTTCTATCCAATACTACTAATAATATGCATATATTAGCAACTGAGACTGAGTAGCTGGCAGTTTACAATGGGCACCTTTTCATCCAAGCTACTCAATACTGCCCCTGCAGCCATAAAAAGTTAATGTTCTGAGGCTGGTTCTCCATATTGAGGGGACACAGGAATGTTGTGTGGCCTAAGATTTACCAGGGGCGTGGGGGGGTCATAAAACCCCCACATCTTCAGACCCCTAGATCTCTCCTCCTCTGTTGGGGTTGAGAGATAATCTGTAGGGTTGTGGTCTCCTGTAACCTGACCTGATCAGGACAGTCATGACAATGCGCATACTTTTTTAAAGGTATCTGTGACCAACAGATGCATATCTGTATTCCCAGCCATATGAAATCCATAGATCATTTATTTAAATTGGCTGATTTCCTAACATTGTTAGGATGTAAAAATGTTCCATGTTGCGTTTATATTTTTGTTTCGTATATTTAGATGGATTCATGAATTTGGGCCAGTGTATGATGTATCCCCAAGCAATGATGTCTGATGAGGTTACTTAGATTCTTCATTTTGTGGGTATTCACTGTTGTATTCAGTGTTATGGGTGGCAGTGGCGGATTCAGGCATAGTCCTTTTTTTAATATTCTGATTGGTGACATATGCGCAATCGGTTTTCTAATGCTCAATTGCACATCACATCAGTGACATCATGTCACCGTGTGGGACTGTGGGTCAATTAACAGTGTATGAGTGGGCCATACAAGTGTCACGTTCTGACCTTAGTTCCTTTGTTTTGTCGTTGTTTTAGTATGTTCAGGGCGTGAGTTGGGGTGGGCAGTCTATGTTTGTTTTTCTATGTTGTATTTTGCGTTTGGCCTGGTATGGTTCTCAATCAGAGGCAGGTGTTGTTAGGTGTCTCTGATTGAGAATCATACCTAGGTAGCGTTTTCCCACCAGTGTTTCGTGGGTGATTGTTTTCTGTTTTCTGTTGTGTGTCTGTCGTTTCTCTTTGTTATTTTGTTATTTCCGGGTTCATTTAGTAAATATGGACACATACCCCGCTGCACCTTGGTCTTCACCTTCTTCCACCGACGACGACCGTTACAGAATCACCCACCACCAAAGGACCAAGCAGCGTGGTAACGGGGAGCAGCAGCGATCTCAGGACTCCTGGACATGGGAGGAGATCCTGGACAGCAAAGGACCCTGGGCACAGGCTGAGGAATATCGCCGCTCCAAGGCAGAGCTGGAGGCAGCGAAAGCTGAGAGGCAGCGATATGAGGAGGCGGCACGGCAGTGCGGCTGGAAGCCTGAGAGGCAGCCCCAAAAATGTCTTGGGGAGGGGGAGACACGGGGAGTATGGCGAAGTCAGGTAGGAGACCTGCGCCAACTCCCCATACTTACCATGGAGAGAGAGGGACCTGGCAGGCACCGTGTTATGCCGTGAGGCGCACTGTGTTCCCGGTACGTGTGCATAGCCCGGTGCGGTACATAGCAGCGCATCGTATCTCCTCGGGCCGGGGTGCGTCTCCTCGGGCCGGGTACATGGCACCAGCCTTACGCATGGTGTCCTCGGTTCGCCAGCACAGCCCAGTGCGGGCTATTCCACCTCGCCGCACTGGCTTGGCTACGGGGAGCATTCAACCAGGTAAGGTTGGGCAGGCTCGGTGCTCGAGAGCTCCAGTGCGCCTTCACGGTCCGGTCTATACGGTGCCACCTCCACACACCAGACATCCGGTGGCAGCCCCCCGCACCAGGCTGTCTCTTTGTCTCCTTCCTACAGGTGCTCCCGCCTGCCCAGTGCTGCCAGAGTCTTCCTCCTGCCCAGCGCTGTCAGAGTCTCCCGTCTGTCCTGAGCTGCCTGAGTCTCCCGTCTGTCCTGAGCTGCCCGAGTCTCACGTCTGTCCTGAGCTGCCAGAGTCTCCCGTCTGTCCTGAGCTGCCAGAGTCTCCTGTGAGCTGCCTGAGTCTCCTGAGCTGCCAGAGTCTCCCAGAGTCTCTGTCCTGAGCTGCCTGAGTCTCCCATCTGTCCTGAGCTGCCTGAGTCTCCCATCTGTCCTGAGCTGCCCGAGTCTCGCGTCTGACTCCCGTCTGTCCTGAGCTGCCAGAGTCTCCCGTCTGTCCTGAGCTGCCAGAGTCTCCCGTCTGTCCTGAGCTGCCAGAGTCTCCCGTCTGTCCTGAGCTGCCAGAGCCGCCGGTCAGCCAGGAGCTGCCAAAGCCGGCCAGTCAGCCAGGAGCTGCCAATGCCGGTCAGTCAGCCAGGAGCTGCCAGAGCCGTCAGTCAGCCAGGAGCTGCCAGAGACGTCAGTAAACCAGGAGCTGCCAGAGCCGTCAGTCAGCCAGGAGCTGCCACAGCCGTCCGACACACCGGCGCTGCCAGAATCGCCCTTCACACCGGAGCTGCCGGAGTCCTGTCTGCCCGGTGCTGCCGGAATCTCCCTACCATTCGGGACCCGGGGCTAGGGTCCCCAGTCCGAGGTCGGCGGCGAGGGTCGCCATTTTTAAGAGGCCATGGAGGCGGATAAAGAGGCGGAGAAAAACTATGGTGAAGTGGGGTCCACGTCCCGCGCCAGAGCCACCACCGCGGACAGACGTCCACCCAGACCCTCCCCTATAGGTTCAGGTTTTGCGACCGGAGTCCGCACCTTTGGGGGGGGGGGTACTGTTCCTTTGTTTTGTCTTTGTTTTAGTATGGTCCCCATACTTAGGGTGTGAGTTGGGGTGGGCAGTCTATGTTTGTTTTTCTATATTGTATTTTGCATTTGGCCTGGTATGGTTCTCAATCAGTGGCAGGTGTTGTTAGTTGTCTCTGATTGAGAATCATACTTAGGTAGCCTGTTTCGTGGGTGATTGTTTTCTGTTTCTGTTGTGTGTCTGCACCAGCCAGAACTGTTTTCAGTCGTTTCTCTTTGTTATTTTGTTATTTCCGTGTTCATTTAATAAATATGGACACATACCACGCTGCACCTTGGTCCTCACCTTCTTCCACCGACGACGACCAATACAACAAGCTAGAACCGCCAATGATGGGTGGAATGCATTTTGAGAGTGCAGATTGTTGTATTGTCTGTATGACCTTCATAGCCACATAATATTGTCCATTCCCCCATTGATTTTCTGAAGCATGAGTGTAGTTGACAATGTGACAAATGGACAGAAGCATACTTTAACCTTTTCATTTAATCCACCCTTATGTTTCTGCCTTTTACCAAACACAAATGACAGAAATGGAGAGCGAAATACATTCCAAGCCTAATTGAAACTGAGTTTATGTGAATGCAGAGTCACAATACAGCGTTGAATGTCAAAACTTTCGCTTTTTAGAAATGGTAGCAAGAATATCTGTCTTCATCAAAGTTCCCATTTAATGAGTCGTGGCTAGGCATCCATACTTAATAACTTTTGAATTGGCAAGGCCAGTCAGTCAATGCTGTAGCTTTTACATGCAGCTTCCGCTTTCATATTGTACAGATTATACACAGGTACATTCTAAGTACATCAGAATAATCAGCCAACGTGATTGTCAATCAAGGTCAACAGCTACCCGTAAGCTTAGGGGCTGGTTTACTAAAAGTAGGTGTTTTTTTAGCACAAACAGTCATCATCACGAAAAAACGATGTGTACTTATTAATTTCCCAACAAAATATTTAGGTGCCCTAAAAAATGGGTTAACGCCTCATTCACGTTAAGGAATGTGTAATATTGGGTGTTACTATGTAAGGCCACAACATATTGGAATGAGATTATGCAAATGTATGATTTACAAAGTGCCTCATGCGATTTATCAGTGCTGAACAAAATTCCAGAGAAGAACGTGTCTAGTATTTCACATAGTACTGAAAATATTACACATAGTACAGAAAAGTAGCTTTTTTTAGACTCACTCAAAAGGTGTAGCTATTTCAGAGGGAACCAGCACCAACCCCTCTCAAAGCTATTCTAATCAAACATATTTGTGAGGTTTTGAGAACTATCTGTCTGAGCATTACTCTTCCTAGTTCCTAACTTTATTATGAGCTAGGGGACACGATCAAAGAGACCTCATGAGGAGCCGAGCCCAATCATGGCATTCACAGGGGGGGAAAACAACCTGCCGGCTAAGCCCCTCCTTCTCCCCTCGCCCCTCCACCCTTCCCTTCATCACCATTCTCTTGATGCCTGTAATGTAATGACCACCAAGGGCTGAAACATGCACATCCATCGGTGGGGTGAGTCAGTCACTGAGCTGAGGGTCAATAAGATGAGAGTGGGTACAGGGAGATACTCATAGCAGGTGGAGGAGGGGACAACTCTGATAAACTTGTGTTGTTTAACTGCTGCTGCTCAGACTTCAAGCTGTACAGCTCCAGCCTTTTTTGGAAGACCGGGAGGAATGTCAAGTGGTGCGGTTCCAAGTGTTTTCAGATTAAGGAGATGGGAGGCAAGCGAGAATGGAGAGGTAGGAAACATTGCACTGAATAGGAAGGAATAAATCAGCGAGCAGATGAATAAAACAAATCATTTCTGAGTTCCATTATGAAACAACAGGGCAATGAACTTGGCATAAGATGCTAAGCATTCAATACCCCTCCAGAGCAGAGATCTCTCTTTCTTGTTCCTTCTCTCCCTCCCTCTCTCATACACTCACATGCATACACATCCACGTACACACTTGCTCATCCCAATTCCTCTCCTAGACGAATTACTTTACATAGAAGAACCTCTCCTTAGGGTGGCAATTTTCACTGTGTCTGACAAGAAAAAAATTAGATTTGTAATGGAATGGAATAGTTGTGAAAATTGAATAAATGAGATACTTTTTTATCTAGGTGCCCACCTAAATGAGATTTTAATTTGGACCGCATTCACAGGTAATGGAGTGCAGTCGACTTCGTTTGGCGCCTCCATCTCTCCCCGTTGCTTGTGGCTTTTTTGATTTATGCAGGTCGCCTATGGTATCCATTATCAACTTCACTGCCCACCATTTTGAGCTCACTAGCCGTAATATGGTGTCGGTTCTGAATGTGAATATAACTACAGGAGCAGAATAACAGATGATGTCTGACAAAGAAAAGGCATAAGGATCTGTCTATTATTCTAATCCAAGCTTGGGGGTTGAGACAGTGGTCACAGAAAGATAGTTATGGTCACAGAATATGTAAAGGAATATAGCTTTAGCTTGACATTGAGATTAAGCTTTGCATGTCATCTCTATCATTGCTCAAATGTCCCCTGAGGAACACTCTTGGTGCTCTCTGTAATGTATGTCAGTGAGACAGAGATAGTTGAGCTGTGAGCATGTCTTCTTTCTTTACATTTTTGGGGAGGATTAATCTGGAGAATGTCTGATGTTGACTCCTTTTGTCTGATGCTTAAAGTTGTCTGTGGTGTGATTTGAACACACAACTTAGGCGCTCAAGTTATATGCCCACCCATCCTCCCCGACCAACCTCCATCCTCTCGTTTTTTTGCTTAAGTAATCTGAATTATACCATTGCCAAACGTCACATATAGTATAATACTAATTTGAGTGTTACATATTTAGGTTTACTATGTTCCGTCTAGTCTTTGAGGGCAGGCTGGTCCAAGACGCTGCCACCATGGCCCCAATATTGGTTAGTGGTTCTTGAGAGTTTAGAGTTGTACTGTAGCTCTGGTCCTTTTTGTTGTAGTGTGTGCGTGAGGGGTTCGAAGGAAAGACGGATGTCAAAAGTTTGAGAGAATCCCAAATGACCCAGATGAACTTGGTTAGGCTCTCACAAAATCCTCCCCAAGTCTAAATAAAGCCCATCCAATACATCCAGTACAATAATGTACTATGTGCTAATTTATTGTAATTCAACACAAAAGTGACAATGTATAAACCCTTCAGAGATAAAAAAAAAAACAACAACAAAAAACTAGAGAAAACTGACTGAAAAAAGCCTTGATATGGTCTGATTAGGATGCTGGTGGTGTGGTGTACAGCGTTCTGATGTAAAACAGAAATAAAACTTTCATATCGTCCATATGGGAATTCTCTCTCTGGGCTGTCAGGAGCTTCCTCTGGCGATCTAAGCCAGCCAGAGAGAAAAAGCAGAGATGTGTTGAAAGGCTTGCAACAAGAATAGTAACTTATCACCCACCCCAGGCCCCCTGGCACTTGGCTACAGCCAGGGCTTAGGCACAGCCAGTCAGTCTTTCCCCTCCCGGCCCATCTTCCCCTATGTCTTCCGCTTTACTTCTCCCAACTTCAGCTGCCACAATAAGACTTACTTTATCTGGACCTCTGTGGAAATACATATTTAGTGCATGTGTGCACAGAATTTCATCATTACCTAGCAATTCCACATCAGCTACACATGCCATCATAAGACTCCAATGCTTGACATACTGTATGTGTATGACTGTCTATGGTTCAGTTGTGGTAGGCTTACTCCATGGCCTTGAAGCGCATTCTAGAATGTGTTATGACCTTGGACTTGGCCATGGGAGAAATTTTTTGTTTTCCATTTACGCTTGCCGTTAAAACGACTCTGATTCCAAATAGGTCTGAGGTGTTAGAAGTGTGGATGATTATGATTGGGGTGTTTCATTTGACTGGTTTAACTGCAAATTATTCAGATGTGTGTTTAATTGGGGTTCCTGCATATTTTCCCTCTTTACAGGAATCTAAGCTACAATAGAGAATATGGTGGGCGGCTAGCTGGTGAGAGAAGGAGAATGTTAAACAGCAAGACAGGTTAGAACTAGGCTCTGTGGCAGCTGCATCAACATCACTGCTGATCAGATGCTTGCCATACTGTATAAACGTTGGCGTTAGGCCGTGAATGGCAGAATGGGAGTATATTAGAGAAAAGGGGTAATGTGTTGTATTATATGTTTACATTTACCTTGAATAATTCACAGCACATAGTTTATCTCTAAACCACGATTAATAGAGTGGTACAGTATGTGGGAGATAATATTTAAGGATTAATCCTGCAGAAATCATTTGTTTATATGAATTCAACTCGTAAATGTAGACCATCTGTCATAGTCTGATTCTCTAAAAAGTTTGCTTCTTGTTGAAAAGTAGTTGACAGTACACAGTTTTGGAGGCTGGAGTTGGGGGTTTGAAAACGAAGAGACAACAATTACTTTTTACTTTCACAGTTAATTTCAAACCCATACAATTTGCTGAGATGAAGGACAGTCGATAAGCTGACATTTTCTGAGCCACAATGGCTACACAATAAATTCTATGCTAATCTGAGAATAGATGGACAAAGGAGAAAATAAAAATTGCATTACAAACACTGATACAGCATGGAGTGTGTTGAATGGCGAATTACCTGCAATAAACAAAAGCGTCAGAGAGTCTGAGGAGGGAGGGATAGATAAAACGAGAGAGAGGGAAAATGTAAATGTGCCAGCAGCCTGCAGATTTGTTGTGTGAAATAGCCATTATCTGAACAGGCAGCAAGGTTTTACAGCTAGCGTGTGGTGAGGAATGCTAACGTGTGGCCTGGCGTGTAATTAACAGATAAAACTGTTGGTTCATTAAATGCATATGCAGTGTAGTGTTCTCAGTGAAAGTATCGATTGGCAGGCAGGCGGGCCACCTCCACGTCCTCCACGCTACACCGGACTGTGTGACACTACATCCATCACAACATCCTACCTCCACCATATTTATAGAATTTTAATTAGCTCAGCACTCAAGCCAACAACATCATTAGCTTTTCTCATTTTTTATTGCCAGCAAACAGCCAGCCACGCATGGTAATAACGGTTTGCAGTGAGAAAAGCAGTGGGAGCCCTTACATGGGGAAGGGAGGGAGAGAGATAGCAGGAGAAATAGATGAACGTTTAAAATGACAAAGAAAAATGAAGCAGTTGAAGAATAAAAGTCTAACATGTGGCAGTAGACACAGACAGTAATGTCACCTTGGAATACTTTTCAAAATGATTAACTAAGCAGAACTTCTCGTTCTTCAGAGATTAAAATGTCTGATAATGGTCAATATTTTGAGCGCTGTGTGAATCACCATGTGGGAGGACCTACTGACTAGACAAGATAACCTACTGAGACTCAAAGTAAGTGAACTAAAGCCTAGCACAGCTGGACAAAAACAAGGCTGACATCCGGCTGGCCCCAAAGAGGAATATGACCTAATGTGACACCACCATGTTAAAAACAATATTCAGACCCTTTGCCTTGATCTGCAACATAGCCCACACTGACCTTTTAGGTTTCTCCAGCAACGCACACGTTTTAATTCAATAACAAAAATAACAAATCACTTTCAATGAATGTGAATTAACCAAAGTCCAGTTTTTCAAAGGTACTCAAAAGTATGAGCCCATCCGACCAGACCAATGACAGACCCACGGTTATGAATAGGAGTGCTCAGCTCAGATACCATTATGTTCATGTAACAAAGCGACACATTTTCTCTCCTTTTAATCAGACCTGAACAGAATTGAGGGGTCGATGAAGAGAGTCCACATCCCTATTCATCCCCTCACAAAGTTGTCATTTGTCTGGTGTTGTGGACTGGAGGGCCTAAAGGGCAATTCTGACCTTGCCTTTCCTCTCTGTCTGCCCAACCAGCCCTGTTCTAGCCAGGAGGTTGCAGGGAGGACAAAAGCACTGTATCGGACCAACAGAAACTGTATTAGACCAATAGAACATGTATTAGACCAATCAAAACTGTATTAGACCAATAGAAACTGTATTAGACCAATATAAACTGTATGCAGACTGTCATCCTGCATTATACTATTACACTCTACATAGACCACCAGCAAGAGGTCTCAAAGGTCGAGGAAACAAGCACTGAATACGTGTTATTTTTGAGGCCAGACCACACTTTTGTCAACTACAAACGTACTCTTTCAGATATTTTTAATTGCATGCCAATGTTTGAGACTTATACAGTAGCAACATCATAATGGGTGTCAGAGACACTTTGTTAAGTGTTTAAATTGTTACCATGATGTATTGTAATTAAGATTCCAATTAAGATTATTGGACTTTAAGTAGGTAAAGATTTGTAATTTCCCCATCTTTTAAGTAGACACACTGTACTCAGCGCTTGGTGCAATGCTGATCTTGAATGAGTCATGTGAAGATGAAGGGCTCTTTATCTGGAGAACAACCAAATCTGTTCTGGCCACTTGATACCGATAGGAGCCATGATGAGTTCTCAGGTGCTACGGTATAGAGAACATGAAAGACATTACAGAGAAGCTCCTAAATGTGCGTCATGGAGCAATCTTCAATTACACAATGTACAATCACAACATTTTCACTTTGATAATTGTTTTTCTTTTGTCAACCCACATACATTTTCCCGTGCATACACACATGCACACACACACAGTAATTTGAGAGTGACCTGGTCCCTATTAATGTGGATGCTCTACTGGCTGGCTGTGGACTCAAACCCATTTGGCCTGTTCTGCTGTTGCTTGGAGACTGAATGATTTAACCCATTAGTTATAACAAACCTTTTCTAAAGCAATGCCATAACCAAGCATTCAGAAAGCTCTGTACAACTACATAGTCGGTGAGGGGCTACTCCTTCAATGTATGTTTGATTTTCAAGTGTTGGTACAGCTTTTTGGTGTACGTAATTTAGGATGGGATTATTTTCTTCCAGATAGCTCTTTCAGAAGTGCATTTGATTTGCACAGCAGCATGTGTGACATTTGACATTTGAGTAATGTCCTGTCTGACAAGTCATTGAAGAATCCTGACCTCACTTTTGTTATTTTAAACTACCTTTGTCATACTGCAATCTGTTTCGTTAAACCACCTATAGGAACATTAATAGAGTTGCTAGCACTTGGAGAATATCCAGAGTTGAGCATGGTGTGTTACTACTACTAGTCATGTTTAGACGTTAGAGGTGATTGGGGTCGACGACAAAGAATCTTATCAGCGGGGCCACCATGTGTGGCAGACGGGAGGCAGTTTGTGCTGCTGGGCCCTGTAAGTAATTAATACATTCCTTCGTTCAGAGCGTCAGGGAATAATTTCTCTGGACAGTGGCCCATGAAGGGTCATCCACACCACCCGCCACTGGCCGGTCGTTGGTCATTCCGGGAGGGAGAGCCAGAGTCGCTCAAGTGGCACGATGCTCATCCAGTCAATTCAACTCAATCATTGATGCACATTTGAAATGAGGCACGGGCACATCACGGCCGACGTGGTTAGGAATTATAGTGTTGTTGGAGCGTGTCATCAGCTCCAGGAATAACTGGGCTATAGGTAAGTAATGCTTTGTTTCCACAAAGTGAAGGTCTCGGAACAGGTCCTTACTGTGATACTGGGTAGAATGTTGAGATGCAATAATATCTTGGCGAGTTTGTGGATTCAACTCACATGGTCATCTCATTTCCAAGGCACTCTGTATGTTTTCATGTCTAGAGAGATGATAAGATCACACACATATAGGGCAAGGTAGAGTAAAGTGGCCTCACATTGTCTGAAAGCTTCCTTCACTGCTTCCTAGGAATTAATGAAAAATAGAACAATCTAAGTATTGAGAACAATGAAAATCATTGATGGTGCTGCTTGCGCTGACCTCTGGGTAAAAATAATGAAAGGTTAGTAAGAAGGTATGACCGCCAACTGTACCTCCATCGATTTCCTCTCCAGCATCATCGCTCTTCCTGCCACTCACCAGAGATGGAGTGATTGCTAGAGTTGTTGGGAGATCAATCAATAGAAGGAGAAGAGAGCAGACTGAAGGAGGTGGAGTTGGTTTGGGTGGCTGGGAGGGAGGGAGGCAGAGAGAAGCTGGGCATCAATTCAAGAGTGGAGATAATGTGTAGTTCTTAGCCATTGCTATTAGTGAAATGCTGTCTACTGAAGCATTACAGGTTCTCTGGAATATAGTTACATTTGACATTTTAGTCATTTAGCAGACACTTATCCTGAGCGCTTTAGTTAGTGCATTCATCTTAAAATAGCTAGGTGGGACAACCACATATCACAATCATAGATACTTTGATAAAAAATATACTTGCTATCAGCAAAGTCAGAGCTAGTAAGGGGGGGGGTCAAGTGCGAGTGTTTGTTCACGCAAGTGTTGTCAACTTGTGCCAGGGCTTCAGGTGCAGCCAGTGTGACTGGAAATATAGAGTGCAAAAAAATAAGAAAATGGCTGTACCCATACCCATACGAATACCCATACTTGGTTCTGTTTTTTTTGTGTTGTTTCTCTGGGTTACCGCTGGAGGGCACCCTTACCTTAACCTCTTGAGCTTACTTGAGACGCAGACGTCTCACCTAGAGCTCTAGAAATGCACATGCGCGACGCTATATGCTAATGGTATTAGTTAAAACGCAAACGTTCATTAAAATACACATGTTTGGTATTAAAATAAAGCTACAGTCATTGTGAATCTAGCCACCGTGTCAGATTTTTTAAAATGCTTTTCGGCGAAAGCATGAGAAGCTATTATCTGATAGCATGCAACACCCCAAAAGACCCGTAGGGGATGTAAACAAAAGAATTAGCATAGTCGGCGCTACACAAACCGCACAATAAAATATAAAACATTAATTACCTTTGACCATCTTCTTTCTTTGCACACCTTGATGTCCCATAATCAATACTGGGTCTTTTTTTGGATTAAATCGGTCCATATATAGCCTAGATATCGATCTATGAAGACTGTGTGGAAAACGGAAAAGAGCGTTTCATAACGTAACGTCATTTTTAAAAGTTAAAAATTCGACGATAAACTTTTACAAAACACAGGAGATGAAATACCTTTCTAATGCAACTTTAGGTATAACTACACGTTAATAAGCTATAAAAATCATCAGGAGGCGATGTAAATTCGATAGCCTGCCGTGTGGAAAATGTCCGGAGAAAAAAGACAGACAATGCCTCGGGTTGGTGGTCGGAGAGAATCGGTTCCCTTTGGGCGGATCTACCAAGAATCAATTCAGATTCAAATGAGGAGACTCTATAGATCCTGTGGTAGCTGTAGGTACTGCAAGCTTGGCCAAATATATTACGGTTCACCTTTAACAATTCATGGGAGTGGCGCATGGATACTTTTTTCCATCTCCAGTGATCAGATTTTCCTGCGCTTTTCGATGAAACAGACGTTCTGTTATAGTCACAGCCGTGATTTAAACAGTTTTGGAAACGTCTGAGTGTTTTCTATCCACACATACTAATCATATGCATATACTATATTCCTGGCCTGAGTAGCAGGACGCCAAAATGTTGCGCGATTTTTAACAGAATTTCGAAAAAGTAGGGGGGGAAGCTTAACAGGTTTTAAGGGTAACCTGGTAAGTTTCCAGGTTACCCTGATTATTTCTTATTGGTTTCACCTGTGTCTAATTATCTCCTCTGTTCACCTGGTTGCCTGGTTATTTAGGTTCCTCAGTTGGCCTGTATCGTTGCTTTGGTCTTAGGTTTTGTTAGTATGCTCTTGTCTTGTTTCTTTTGAGACGCTAAGTAAAAGTTCTGGATTCACCCCTACCTCTGCTTGCTGTGTTTCTCTGCGCCTGGGTTCGAGTTCGTACTAGCATTATTGTCACAGTAGACCAAAGCCAACAAAGGACCCAGCAGAGCTTTCTCAGTCGTCCGAGGAACATTCAGAACTCCTCCATTTACGGTCAGCTCTCACCCACCATGGAAAGGTGATTGGTCGCCATGAGGCGCTGCTGCAAGCATTTCGCTACACTCGCATTAACATCTGCTAACCATGTGTATGTGACAAATAAAATTTGATTTGATTTGATTTGATTTGACTGCAGACATTGTTGGAGGATTTAAGAACTCTTGTGTCTGCTCTGCAGACAGGACAGATAGGAGCAACGGCTGCTGCACCTGTGGTTGTTCCTAATCCTCCAATCCCTACCAGCTCAGTGTCTTCCTCCCTTCAGGAGCCTCATCTCCCGGCACCGGAGCACAATGAAGGGCATCCTGGGGGTTGTCCTGGGTTCCTGCTCCAATGCTCGCTGGTCTTCGAGCTGCAGGCATCAACGCTTCCCACCGAGCGTTCCAGAGTGGCATATGTCATCTCCTTGCCCTCAAGACGGGCCTTGGTCTGGGACACGGCCATATGGGAGCAGCAATCAGACATCTGTTTTAATTGGCAAAACTTCACCCAGGAGATGAAGAGGGTTTTTGATCACCCCATCAGTGTCAGGAATGCTGCTCAAAGACTCATTGCGCTTCGGCAGGCCAGCTGGAGCATAGCTGATTACGCCATTGACTTTCGGACACTCGCAGCTGAGAACAGTTGGAATACAGAGGCACTTCACTCAGTCTTTCTGAACGGACTCAGCGAGGTTCTCAAGGATGAACTGGCTTCCCGGGACAACCCTGACACTATGGAGGAGCTTATCGTTCTGGCCATCCGGATTGACAACCGGCTTCGGGAACGTCGTCGTGAGAGGACGGAGGGGTTCCGAGTTGTTTCCAGTTTCGGGCTCCGCTGAGGGAGTCAATTCTTTGTTTGTTCCAATGGCTTATGCTGCATCTGCTACCCCGTCAGAGTTCTCAATTCGGCTCTGGTTCTCCTTCATAACATGATAAACTAAAGCACTGATCATTGGGAACAAGATCAGATTGACTGCCAAGGCTTGATCCATAAATTAAATAATAATCCCCAGGTACGCGGGAACGATCAGGCTTGTCCTCCCCAGCCAGAGGGACAGGAGAATCTGAAGCCTCCAGACGAGCAGGACCGGAATGGTGTGGAGAGCGTTGCTGGCAGGTGGACTAGCATGAAGGATTCCATCCTAGACCTCTTCCCGAAGGCCAGTCATTTTGAGGATTATGGATAGAAAGCCACAGATGTCCAAGAACCAGGGGAAGCTCAGGAGATTCCACCAAATGTAACTGGATAAACTCCACATGATAATCTAGAACTCGTAGCTGAATAGGGATGGTGACTTGCTTCACCTTCCCAGAACCTAGGGGTTGACCATCCAGTGCAATGACCGACAACGAAATGTCCAGTTTAGTGAGGGGTGTTGGTGAGCTAGTGTGTGATCCAGAAAACAGCCAGTAGCCCCAGAGTCTATGAAAGCAGGAATGTCCAACTTCGCATTGTCCCACTGCAGGTTGGCCGGAAGCAAGGTGCGTACCGTGTCGGCAGTTGGAGACTGTATCTGACTCGCCAGTATTCTACCGTCTACTGACGAGTCATCCCGTTTCCCGTCAGCTTGGGGCAGGAGGCATGGAAATATCCAGACTGTCCACAGTAAAGACAACATTGGTCGTTAATCCTGCGCCTACTCTCCAGAGCGGAAAGTCTCCTGGCTTTGTGCATGAGGGCATTGTAATGCTGAAACAGGAAAGGGCCTTCACCAAACTTTTCCCCCAAAGTTGAAAGCACAGAATCATCTAGAATGTAATTGTATGCTGTAGCGTTAACATTTCCCTTCACTGGAACTAAAGGGCCTAGCCCGAACCATAAAAAACAGCCCCAGAACATTATTCCTCCAAACCAAACTTTACAATTGGCACTACGCATTCAGGCATGTAGCGTTCTCCTGGCATCCGCCAAACACAGATTTGGCCGTCGGACTGCCAGATGGTGAAGTGTGATTCATCACTCCAGAAAACGTGTTTCCACTGCTCCAGAGTCCAATGGCGGCAAGCTTTACACCACTCCAGATGGCGCTTGACACATGGAAATCCTCCTGATGAACAGTTCTTGTGCTGACTTTGCTTCGAAAGGGAGTTTGAAACTCTGTAGTGAGTGTTGCAACTGAGAACAGACGCGCTACTCGCTTCAGCACTCAGCAGTCCATTCTGTGAGCTTGCGTGCCCTACCATTTCGCGGCTGAGCCCAGGCATTTCCACTTCACAATAACAGCACTTACAGTTGACCGGGGCAGCTCTAGCAGGGCTAAAATTTGACGAACTAGAAAGGTGGCATCTTATGACGGTGCCACATTGAAAGTCACTGAGCTCTTCAGTACCGACCATTGTACTGCCAATGTTTGTCTATGGAGATTGCATGGCTGTGTGCTCGATTTTATACACCTGTCAGCAACCCACTAATTTAAAGGGGTGTCCACATACTTTGGTTTCACTAATAAACATGTTGAAATGCAACCAAATGATCTGTTTTTGTCTTCAGTCCTTTTGAAATAGGAAACATTAGCTATATGGGCAACGATATACAGTTGAAGTCAAAAGTTTACATACACCTTAGCCAACTACATTTGAACTCAGTTTTTCACAATTCCTGACATTTAATTATAATAAAAATTATCTGTCTTAGCTAAGTTAATAAGATCACCATTTCATTTTAAGATTGTGAAATGTCAGAAGAATAGTTGAGAGAATGATTTATTTCAGCTTTTATTTCTTTCATCACATTCCCAGTGGGTCAGAAGTTTACATACACTCAATTAGAACTTGGTAGAATTGTCTTAAACTTTTTAACTTGGGTCAAACATTTTGGGAAGCCTTCCACAAGCTTCCCACAATAAGTTGGGTAAATTTTGGCCAATTCCTCTTGACAGAGCTGGTGTAACTGAGTCAGATTTGTAGGCCTCCTTGCTCGCACATGCTTTTTCAGTTCTGCCCACAAATTCTCTATAGGATTGTGGTGAGGGCTTTGTGATGGCCACTCCAATACCTTGACTTTGTTGTCCTTAAGCAATTTTGCCACCACTTTGGAAGTATGGGGTCATTGTCCATTTGGAGGACACATTTGCGACCAAGCTTTAACTTCCTGACTGAGGTCTTGAGATGTTGCTTCAATATATCCACAATTTTCCTTCTTCATGACCCATCTATTTTGTGAAGTGCACCAGACCCTCCTGCAGCAAAGCAACATCATGATGCTGCCACCCCGTGCTTCACGGTTGGGATGGTGTTCTTTGGCTTGCAAGCCTCCCCTGTTTTCCTCCAAAATAACGATGGTCATTATGGCCAAACAGTTCTATTATTTTTTCATCAGACCAGAGGACATTTCTCCAAAAAGTACGATCTTTGTCCCCATGTGCAGTTGCAAACCGTAGTCTGGCTTTTTTATCGCGGGTTTTGGAGCAGTGGCTTCTTCCTCTGTGAGCAGCCTTTCAGGGTATGTCGATTTAGGACTCACTTTACTGTGGATATAGATACTAGGGTACCTGTTTCCTCCAGCAACTTCACAAGGTCCTTTGCTGTTGTTCTGGGATTGATTTGCACTTTTCGCACCCAAGTACATTAATCTCTAGGAGACAGAACGCGTCTCCTTCCTGGGCGGTATGACGACTGCGTGGTCCCATGGTGTTTATACTTGCGTACTATTGTTTGTACAGATGAATGAGGTACCTTCAGGTATTTGGAAATTGCTCCCAAGGATGAACCATACTTGTGGAGGTCTACATTTTCTTTTCTGAGTTCTAGGCTGATTAATTTTGATTTTCCCATGATGTCAAGCAAAGAGGCACTGAGTTTAGGGGTAGGCCTTGAAATACATCCACAGGTACACCTCCAATTGACTCAAATGATGTCAATTAGCCTCTCAGAAGCTTCTAAAGCCATGACATAATTCTTTGGGGGGAAAAAATCCAAGCTGTTTAAAGGCACAGTCAACTTAGTGTATGTAACCTTCTGACCCATTGGAATTGTGATACAGTGAATTATAAGTGAAATAATCTGTCTGTAAACAATTGTTGGAAAAATTACTTGTGTCATGCACGAGGTAGATGTCCTAACCGATTTTCCAAAACTATAGTTTGTTAACAAGAAATTTGTGGTGGTTGAAAAAGGAGTTTTTATGATTTCAACCTAAGTGTTTGTAAACTTCTGACTTCAAATGTAGATTGAATGTGACAATCTGCCTATAACCAGCTTGAGTAGGTATATAACTCCATGCCTATTCTATTCAGAGTTTAGAGATATTAATCGAATTGTAAATGAGCTACTATCAGGCTGGTTAAGGTCATGCATGTCTGTAAAATTTGGAAAAATCCACCCATACTCTGTCCCGCCCCACCTACTCAGCCAGTTTGGCCGTGGCATAGTGCATACTTTTTACTAAACGGTACGTGTTAATAGTATGCGATGGTAAGTACATAGTAGAGGTCGACCAATTATGATTTTTCAACGCTGATACCGATTATTGGAGGATCAAAACAAAGGCGATACCGATTAATCGGCCAATTTTTTTGATTTTATTTGTAATAATAACAATTGCAACAATACTGAACACTTATTTTAACTTAATATAATACAACAATAACATCAATTTAGCCTCAAATAAATAATGAAACATGTTCAATTTGGTTTAAATAATGCAAAAACAAAGTGTTGGAGAAGAAAGTAAAAGTGCAATATGTGCATTGTAAGAAAGCTAACGTTTAAGTTCCTTGCTCAGAACATGAAAGCTGGTGGTTCCTTTTAGCACGAGTCTTCAATATTCCCAGATAAGAAGTTTTAGGTTGTAGTTATTATAGGAATTATAGGACTATTTCTCTCTATACCATTTGTATTTCATTAACCTTTGACTATTGGATGTTCTTATAGGCACTTTAGTATTGCCTGTGTAACAGTATAGCTTACGTCCCTCTCCTCGCTCCTACCTGGGCTCAAACCAGGAACACAGCGACAGCAGCCACCCTCAAAGCAGCGTTACCCATGAAGAGCAAGGGGAAAAACCACTCCAAGTCTCAGAGGGAGTGACGTTTGAAGCACTATTAGTGCGCACCCCGCTAATTAGCTAACCATTTCACATCGGTTACACCAGCCTAATCTCGGGAGTTGATAGGCTTGGAATCATAAACAGCTACTGGCAAACGCACAAAAGTGCTGTTTGAATGAATGCTTATGAGCCCGCTGCTGCCTACCATCGCTTAGTCAGACTGCTCTATCAAATCATAGACTTAGTTATAACGTGATAACACACAGAAATACAAGCCATAGGTCATTAATATGGACGATTCCGGAAACTATCATCTCGAAAACAAGACGTTTATTCTTTCAGTGAAATACGGAACCATTCCGTATTTTATCTAATGGGTGGTATCCATAAGTCTAAATATCCCTGTTACATTGCATAACCTTCAATGTTATGTCATAATTACGTAAAACTCTGGCAAATTAGGCGGCCCAAACTGTTGCATATACACTGACTCTGCAATGACGCAAGAGAAATGACACAATTTCACCTGGTTAACATTGTCTGCTAACCTGGATCTCTTTTAGCTAAATATGCAGGTTTAAAAATATATACTTCTGTGTATTGATTTTAAGAAAGGCATTGATGTTTATGGTTAGGTACACATTGCAGCAACGATACGCACCGCATCGATTAAATGCAACACAGGACACGCTAGATAAATTAGTAATATCATCAACCATGTGTAGTTAACTAGTGATTATGATTGATTGATTGTTTTTTATAAGATAAGTTTACTGCTAGCTAGCAACTTACTTTGGCTTACTGCATTCGCGTAACAGGCAGTGTCCTTGTGGAGTGCAATGTATTCAGGTGGTTAGAGCGTTGGACTAGTTAATTGTAAGGTTGCAAGATTGAATCCCCCGAGCTGACAAGGTAAAAATCTGTTGTTCTGCCCCTGAACGAGGCAGTTAACCCACCGTTCCTAGGCCGTCATTGTAATAAGAATGTGTTGTTAACTGACTTGCATAGTTAAATAAAGATTAAATAAAAGTGTAAAAAAAAAAACGGCCAAATCGGTGTCCAAAAATACCGATTTCCGATTGTTATGAAAACTTGAAATCGGCCCTAATTAATTGGCCATTCCGATTAATCGGTCGACCTCTAGTACATAGTATGTCGTTTGCAGTTTAAGTATGTAGTACACTTGTATGGATATTCGGACACGGCCTATGTTTCACTTTCAGTCATTTCATATCTTATTGATCAAATGTGATCACGTTGATCCATCAGCGAGATCCTGATTTTCTGTGAAACTCATCCAAGCCAACTCACAGTACGGAGAACATTAAAGGCTGCTGCAAAACACACTGACCTCAAACACATTTGACATGGGTTCAATCCACCGAATTGGTGCTCTTCCACAACATGCATCACCATTCTCTGGTCTATCTGCACTGTCCACCCTCTATGTTGCTGCATACCTGGCCTCCCGATAGACCTGTGTTTATACCGGTCTGACAGTAAATCAATAAAATGCATTCCCTCGGCCTCAGTGCCAGTAGATATAAAACATGTATTTTGAGCTCAATCTCAGGAACATGAAAGGGATCGACATGTAAGGGCGTCGGCGAGGTTTACGTTTGGCAGTCTTTGGTATAAATAAACAATAAAGTAGTCACTGAGCTTACTGCTCTGCTGTATTGTGTTTTTCACAACACTTATTCTACCAAAATGAAGTTGTGCGCTTCTGTTGAATGTTGGATATATAGATGCTCTGTACTCAAGCTCCCAGGTACATCCTGTAGAGAATGGCCTCGGTAGACATAGACTGAGTGTACAAAACATTAGGAACACTTTCCAAATATTAAGTTGCACCCATTTTTTCCCTAAAAACAGTCTCCTATGCTTTTCACAGTTGTGTCAAGTTGGCTGGATGTCCTTTGGGTGGTGAACCCTTCTTGATACACACAGGAAACTATTGAGTGTTAAAAAAATAAGCGTTGCAGTTCTTGGCACCTACTACCATTACCCTGTTCAAAGGTACTTAAATCTTTTGTCTTGCCCATTCACCCTATGAATGGCACACATACACAATTGTCTCAAGCCTTAAAAATAATTATTTAACCTGTCTCTTCCCCTTCATCTACATTGATTGAAGTTGATTTCACAAGTGACATCAATAAGGGATCATAGCTTTCACCTGGAGTCAGCGGATCAGTCTGTCATGGTAAGAGCAGGTGTTCCTAATGTTATACACTCAGAGAGAGGAAGAGGCTTCAAACACTGCATAAAATTATAGAGTTTACAAGGAATCTGTGGCTTACTTTGAAAACACAAATAGTCTGAAAAGTATAGCCTATGCTACAACTATACACTACACAGTTTGACAAACATGGCATGAGTGTAAGGTTCTGTATTTATTGTCTTAGTCCATATTGTGTTCTGTTTCGCTGTGTTCTTGAACGTAGCACTGTTTCTTTGTGTTGTTAAACATAGCCCTGTCTTTCATTTTTGTTCATTGATTTCACCTGTGTTAGTTACTCACCTGGTCTCATCAGCTCCTTATTTAGTTCAGTTCATTCTGTTTGTGTTTTTGTGGGGCATTGTTCGTTTTGACTCTACTAAGCCTTTTCCTAGCTCTTTGTGAGAACCAGTTATAGCCTTCAGTTCTAGCCTTCACCTGCCTGTTTGCATACCTGTGTATGACCATTGCCTGCCCATGACCACGATTCCTGCCTTCTGCGAAGGAGACAAACGCCTGCTGCGCTCTGCGCATGAATCTACACCCTTTTCTCCCTGAGGATTCATTACAATGAGATGTAGAATGTTTTACTGCCTGAGGGACCTGACTCCTCAGAGCAGAGCTCTTTGTGTGTAATCCCTGTAGTACAGATCTGTATCAGGGATCAGACCACCTGCCGAGGGGACCACCAGCAACGCTGCACTGTACTGCATTGCCATGTTCCAAGGTTATTACAATCTTGTTAAAATGCAAAAAAAAAATGTCGCAGAAAATTGGGTTCAAAATGGTGTATAGTTGACCAAAAGCTCTGGTTTTTCCTCACATCAAAATATTTCACTACCCACACAAGCGTTTCAGACCAACGGGACATAAAACCCACACCAGCACAAAGCGATTATCAAGGGCCTTAGCTCTCTGGTACCGTAACGCTGTTGTGATGTTGCCCTCTGTTCTGGCAGATATAGAGCCGCCCCTCCTTCCCTTATTACTTCCCTCCCTCTGTGGAGGAGAGGAGACAACCTCTGTCAGAAGCACAACCCAGTGAGTATAGAAATGCAGTACAGTGCAGCGTTGCTGGTGGTCCCCTCGGCAGGTGGTCTGATCCCTGATACAGATCTATACTACAGGGATTACACATAAAGAGCTCTGCTGTGAGGAGTCAGGTCCCTCAGGCAGTCCCCCCAATCAGCTCACAAACAGCCACTTCAAAGTAGCTAGTCTCTCTCACACACACACAAACCACCTTTTTCTTTCTCTCCTTCTCTCTCTCTTTTCCACTTTCTGTCTATATCTGTTTATCTCCCACTCTGCCTCTCTCTCAGCCTCTCCCTCTCTCTGCATCTACTAGATCTCTCTCCGTTGTCTCTTCCACCCTCTCTCTGTGATTGTGAGTAGATTCACTTATAGCTAACTCACTCTTCTCATCCCGAAGCGTCGACTGCTGACTGATCAGCTGTGAAATTCCTGAGGTTGGGAAACACAGGAGAGAGATCGGCGGATAGGGCTTCATTTTGATTATGATAACTAGACAGAACAACACTCCACCTGTTCCCTCTCCTATCCACGTTTTTATTCATGACAGATTCAGATGACATGGCCTGGTAATGGAGGAGACTAATGTTTGCCGTGTTCGTCTAAAGAGTGCGGTGTCACACTGAGTGTCTAAGTGGGACAGAGATTTGGGAAAGAAGGGCCCTTTCATCTCTACCAGGCTTTAGAGACTAACAGCATCTCCCATTAGATCCCACCACTTGGTCTGTAATAAGGAACCATCATGTACATCTCTCTCTGAGTGTGTTGCGTACTAATTAAACAGGTTGTAACTGTGTTTTGACACAGTCAGTTGAATTGATCGCACTTTCAGCCCCGTGCCTGGAAATGACAGGAACAGAGGATTCTGTTTTAGAAGTTTCTTCTTCAAAGAATTCCCAAAAGTTTGATGAGACTCTCAGCAGGTCCAAAATAATGAACATAGAAGTACAAACATTTTGTTATCCCACAAACTATATGCACCGACTTAGCATTTTTATGTGGCCCAGATCAGATGCGTTGAATAATCACCCAATGGAACATTGGGTTCCAACTTCCTGTTTTGGGCTCCCGAGTGGCACAGCGGTCTAAGGCACTGCATCTCAGTGCTAGAGGCATCACTATAGACCCTGGTTCGATGTCAGGCTGTATAACAACCGGCCGTGATTGGGAGTCCCCATAGGGTGTTGCACAATTGGCCCAGCGTCGTCCGGGTTAGGGTTTGGCCGGGGAAGGCCTTCATTGTAAATAAGAATTTGTTAAAACTGACTTGCCTAGTTAAATAAAGGTTAAATAAAAAATATGTATATATATACAGTATATATAAACTCAGCAAAAAAAGAAACGTCCTCTCACTGTCAACTGCGTTTATTTTCAGCAAACTTAACGTGTAAATATTTGTATGAACATAAGATTCAACAACTGAGACATAAACTGAACAAGTTTCACAGACATGTGACTAACAGAAATGGAATAATGTGTCCCTGAACAAAGGGGGGGGGTCAAATTCAAAAGTAACAGTCAGTATCTGGTGTGGCCACTACCTGCATTAAGTACTGCAGTGCATCTCCTCCTCATGGACTGCACCAGATTTGCCAGTTCCTGCTCTTCCACCAAGGCACCTGCAAGTTCCCGGACATTTCTGGGGGGGAATGGCCCTAGCCCTCACCCTCCGATCCAACAGGTCCCAGACGTGCTCAATGGGATTGCGATCCGGGCTCTTCGCTGGCCATGGCAGAACACTGACATTCCTGTTTTGCAGGAAATCACGTACAGAACGAGCAGTATGGCTGGTGGCATTGTCATGCTGGAGGGTCATGTCAGGAAAAGCCTGCAGGAAGGGTGCCACATGAGGGAGGAGGATGTCTTCCATGTAACACACAGCGTTGAGATTGTCTGCAATGACAACAAGCTCAGTCCGATGATGCTGTGACACATCGCCCCAGACCATGACGGACTGTGTCCATAGGCGATGTTGTTACCAGTGATGTCTGGTGAGGTCCAGCCTCTCTCAGCCTACTGCGGACAGTCTGAGCACTGATGGCGTGATTGTGCATTCCTGGCGTAACTCGGGCAGTTGTTGTTGCCATCCTGTACCTGTCCTGCAGGTGTGATGCTCGGATGTACCGATCCTGTGCAGGTGTTGTTACACATGGTCTGCCACTCCGATGACGATCAGCTGTCCATCCTGTCTCCCTGTAGTGCTGTCTTAATCGTCTCACAGTACATACATTGCAAATTATTGACCTTGTGCAGTCCTCATGCCTCCTTGCAGCATGCCTAAGGCACGTTCACACAGATGAGCAGGGACCCTGAGCATCTTTATTTTGGTGTTTTAGAGAGTCTGTAGAAAGGCCTCTTTAGTGTCCTACATTTTCATAACTGTGCCCTTAATTGCCTACCGTCTGTAAGCTTTTAGTGTCTTAACGACCGTTCCACAGTTACATGTTGATGTATTGTTTATGGTTCATTGAACAAGCATGGGAAACAGTGTTTAAACCCTTTACAATGAAGATCTGTGAAGTTATTAGGATTTTTACGAATTATCTTTGAAAGACAGGGTCCTGAAAAAGGGCTGTTTCTTTTTTTGCTGAGTTTAGTTGGTATAAACAAAGATGATCTATTATATTGACAAGATAGTCGAGCGACCGCTCTAAGAATGGAAATATATGTCCTCAAAGCTAGATGAAGATGACAAAGGTTAAGTTAATGGGATTCTAATATTCCTTAACTCTTTGCAACAACGGGACCAGCTATGCTAGTTGGCAACAGCACTGGTCCCAGTTTTGCGACCCACAGATTTGTGGCCCCATGTAAATCTAATTAACATCATAAAAAAATCCCTATCAAAATCTGTCTGTTTAGAGATGTGTTTTTTGCATGGGCTGCGTCTCAATCCACCACATCCGTTGATATCGCCCTTCCGCATCTGTGGTGAAAGGTGGAAGTGCTAGAGTGGTGTTTGTCAGACCATGAGACATCCCGAAAATCGGTCTTCTCACGGAAATGTCTGTAGCGTCTTAACAGTTTGGCTTAACCACTCTATTGAAAGATGGGACTCTCAAGAACACGATGGTTTTCTCCGTTTTGCTCTAGGAGGCCAACAAGCCTCACAAGCCTCATCTGAAGGTCCTGGTACCAGTTTTATAAAACTAATGGAAGTATATATGGAGTTAGTTTAGTGCCTAAGAAAAGGAGATAAATACATGTAAAACATATATAGTTTTCAGATGCTTCTTATATCTCTCAGATATGATATATGGCAGAAACTTCAGAACAAACTTTCTTTTGATTTTGTGGGGAGTATCTGCTGTTTCATATAGTGGATCTGTTATTCAATGCATTTCTATTGGCCATCAGCAGTAATGCCAAATTCATTGTTTCATCCAATAATTCTTCTATATATTTTTGATACCTTAAGGGGTCTTACGTTTAAAAATCAAACAGCCAAATGACAGGGCTAAAACACGGCTTAGACTCTAGAGGGTTAATCTGTATATTTTCGATTTAGCCTCAAAGATGGTAGGCAGGCAGTGAGATCAGGTTGAACCATTCTAGGCAATGACAGGGAAAAGGGGTTACCTATTCAGTTGTACAACTGAATGCATTCATCTGAAATGTGTCTTCCGCATTTAACCCAACCCCTTTGAATCAGAGACATGCGGGGGGCTAGCATAATCGACATTCACATCTTCGGTGCCGGGGAACAGTGGGTCAACTGCCTTGCTCAGGGGCAGAACGACAGAATGTTTTACCTTGTCAGCTCAGGGTTTCGATCCAGCAACCTTTCGGTTACTGACCCAACACTCTAACCACTAGGCTACCTGCAATGAGAGAGCAGATACACGTGTGAACAACAGGCATAACTACGATATAAAGTTGTTGTTTTTCAAAGTTGCCGAAATGCCACACGCGTACACTTAAATCAGTGCATTTGTAACAACCTAACCATTATGAAATTTCTATTCGATCAAATAAGCATCATGTAACAAATTAGCAATTACATTTTTTGTTGACCAAATTCAACACTCTAATTGATCTATATACAAAACTTCCTCACTTCATGGTCTTATTTTCATGGACAGATTTTGGGCGGCGTAAACCCTTTCGCTTCACCTTTTCCTTTCTGGTAGAAAGTAAGGCAGAATTGGAATTATGTTCCAATTAGAAAAAAATGGAAGTAATATGCTAGAAATGTTCTACGAGATATTAGTCTCTCGTGGATAGAAGCAAGTAACAAACATGTACAGTTGAAGTCGTAAGTTTACATACACCTTAACCAAATACATTTCAACACATTTTTTCACAATTCCTGACATTTAATCAGAGTAATAATTCCCTGTTTTAGGTCAGTTAGGATCACCACTTCATTTAAGAATGTGAAATGGCAGAATAATAAAAGAGAGAATGATTTATTTCAGCTTTAATTTATTTAATCACATTTCCAGTGGGTCAGAAGTTTACATACACTCAAATAGTATTTGGTAGCATTGCCTTTATATTGTTTAACTTGGGTCAAACGTTTCAGGTAGCTTCATACAATAAGTTGGGTGAACTTTGCCCCATTCCTCCTGAGAGAGCTGGTGTAATTCAGTCAGGTTTGTAGGGCTCCTTGCTCGCACACACTTTTTCAGTTCTGCCCACAAATTTTCAGTGGGATTGACGTCAGGGTGTAGTGATGGCCGCTCCAATACCTTGCCTTTGTGGTCCTTAACCTCTCTGGGATATTCGGGACGGTAGCGTCCCACCCGCAAACAACCAGTGAAAGTGCAGGGCGCCAAATTCAAAACAACAAAAATTTCATGATTAAAATTCCTCAAGCATACAAGTATTTTACACCATTTTAAAGATATAATTCTCGTTAATCCAGCCACAGTGTATAATTTCAAAAAGGCTTTACAGCGAAAGCAGCACAAACGATTATGTAAGGTCACCATCAAGTCACAGAAAAACACAGCCATTTTTCCAGCCAGAGAGAGGAGTCACAAAAAGCAGAAATATAGATACAATTAATCACTAACCTTTGATGATCTTCATCAGATGACACTCATAGGACTTCATGTTACACAATAAATGTATGTTTTGTTCGATAAAGTGCATATTTACATCCAAAAATCTAATTTTACATTGCCGTGTTATGTTCAGTAGTTCCAAAACATGCAGTGATTTTGCAGAGAGCCACATCAATTTACAGAAATACTCATAATAAACATTGATAAAAAGATACAACTATTATACATGGAACTTTAGATAAACTTCTCCTTAACGCAACCGCTGTGTCAGATTTTTTTTTAAACTTTACGGAAAAGCATACCTTGCAATAATCTGAGTACGGTGCTCAGAGACCAAAACAACCAAAGAGATATCCGTCATGTTGTGGAGTCAACATTAGTCAGAAATAGCATTATAAATATTCACTTACCTTTGATGATGTTCATCAGAATGCACTCCCAGGAATACCAGTTCCACAGTAAATGTTTGATTTGTTCGATAAAGTTCATAATTTATGTCCAAATACCTCCTTTTGTTAGGGCTTTTGGTAAACAAATCCAAACGCGCGTGCAAGTCCAGCCGAAAGGTAAGACGAAAAGTCCAAAAAGTTTTATTATAAGTCGTAGAAACATGTCAAATGAAGTATAGAATCAAACTTTAGGATGTTTCTATCATATATCTTCAATAATGTTCCAACCGGAGAATTCCTTTGTCTGTAGAAAAGCAATGGAACTCAAGCTAACTTTCACTTGACCGCACGTCACGAGCTCCTGGTAATCTGCCAGACACCTGGCTCAATCCCCTCTCATTCAGCCCCCTTCACAGTAGATGCATAAAACAAGGTTCTAAAGACTGTTGACATCTAGTGGAAGCCTCAGGAAGTGCAAGATCACCCCACAGACACTGTATAAAGGAATGGCAATGAGTTGAAAACTACAAACCTCAGATTTCCCACTTCCTGGTTGGATTTTTCTCAGGTTTTCGCCTGCCATATGAGTTCCGTTATACTCACAGACATCATTCAAACAGTTTTAGAAACTTCAGAGTGTTTTCTATCCAAATATACTAATTATATGCATATTATAGCTTATATGGCTGAGTAGCAGGCAGTTTTCTCTGGGCACCTTATTCAATTAAGCTACTCAATACTAGTCACCAAGAAGTTAAGCCTTTTTGCCACAACTTTGAAAATATGCATTCTCCATTTGGAATACCAAGCTTTAACTTCCTGACTGATGTCTTGAGGTTTTGCTTCAATATATCCACATAATTTTCCCACCTCATGATGTCATCTATTTTGTGAAGTGTACCAGACCCTCCTGCAGCAAAGTAACCCCACAACATGATGCTGCCACCCCCGTGCTTCACGGTTGGGATGGTGTTCTTCAGCTTGCAAGCCTCCCCCTTTTCCTCCAAACATAATGATGGTCATTATGGCCAAACAGTTCCATTTTTGATTCATCACACCAGAGGACATTTCTCCAAAAAGTACAATCTTTGTCCCCTTGTGCAGTTGCATACTGTAGTCTGGGTTTGTTATGGCGGTTTTGGAGCAGTGGCTTCTTCCTTGCTGAGCGGCCTCTCAGGTTATGTCGATATAGGGCTCGTTTTACTGTGGATATAGATACTTTTGTACCTGTTTCCTCCAGCATCTTCACAAAGTCCTATGCTGTTGTTCTGGGATTGATTTGCACTTTTCTCACCAAAGTACATTCATCTCTAGGAAACAGAACGCTTTTCCTTCCTGAGAGGTATGACGGCTGTGTGGTCCTATGGTGTTTATACTTGCTTACTATTGTTTGTACAGATGAACGTGGTACTTTCAAGCGCTTGGAAATTTCTCCCAAGGATGAACCAGACTTGTGAAGGTCAACAATTTCTTTCTGAGTCCTTGGCTGATTTCTTTTGATTATCCCATGACGTCAAGCAAAGAGGCACTGAGTTTGAAGGTAGGCCTTGAAATACATCCACAGGTACACCTCCAATTGACTCTAATGATGTCAATTAGCCTATTAGAAGCTTCTAAAGCCATGACATCATTTTTGGGAATTTTCAAACTTGTTTAAAGGAACAGTCAACTTAGTGTATGTAAACTTCTGACCTACTGGAATTGTGATACAGTGAATTTATCTGTCTGTAAACAATTGTTGGAAACATTTCTTGTGTCATGCAAAAGGTAGATGTCCTAACCGACTTGCCAAAACTATAGTTTGTTAACAAGAATGGAGTGACTCCAACCTAAGTGTATGTAAACTTCCGACTTCAACTGTAAATGGTAGTAGCATCTGTCAAAATCCGGAATACTGATTTTTGGTTACTGATCATTTGAACAAATCAAGATTTCGCAGGAGCTTGCATCTTTTGAATTACAGAAGGGGAGAGGACATTTGGACCACAGACTTGCCTGAAACCTGCAGAGTTTCTGTTTACGGGGGTGGAGACTTCGAAAGTCGTGCTAGTGTATACAGTAGGCCTACATGTGGTAATGTTTTGACTGTATTTCCTGAATCGTGTTTGTTGTTGTTGAGAGCTAATACAGTTGGCTTACATTTTTTTATGTGTTGACTGTATTTCCTGTATCATGTTGACTAATTAAGACACAGATTCCTCTCTGGGGCTTTTAGCTGCTAAATTGATTTATCTAATTAACTTGTCAGCTGGATGTATAAAATGATTGTGGTTGATAGTGACTGTAACCCTGGAAGAAACACAATGGCCCAAACAAATCATTAAACAGGGAAATTATACTCTTGCACAAATAATGTGCAAATAATGAAGGTTATATTTTCCAAAATGGTGAGCATAGATCAGATGAGGCTATTGTATTATGCTTAGGCATATCACATTAGTCATACACTTGCTCTATCATATTAAATCTCCCATACAAATTGATTAGCTACATCATATACAATGGCTGAGAAAAATGTCTTAATAAGATAACGAGCAGTGAGTACCTAGTATGTTTTTTTCTCTTTCTACCCTACAATTATCTTCAAAACAATGTCATTCTTCAATCATGAGTATATGACATATCTAGTGTCCTTGGTTTTTTTAAAGAAATGCCATTCCAGTACACTGACTTTACTGTACATACAGTATATATTTCTGCTACATAGGCACTACAATCACGACTGCTGTGGGGAAAAGACGAACACATACAGTATGCTCCTTCCTCCTTCACCTATTCATTAATCTCTGAAGAAATAAGAGAAAGAAAAAGGACTATTGTTGTGATTTCTTTGTTCCCTCTACCTTCCATTGCGTTACTTCATTAATTATTGCCAGGGTTAAATGCTCATAAATCATCCCTATTCACTATTACTCTGCCATGTACATTAACAGCTCAGCATCGCCATAGGAATAAGACCTAGAAATATTTCTTCTCTAACTAAAGGATATATACTGAACATAAATATAAACGCAAAATGCAACAATTTCAAACATTTTACTTGAGTTACAGTTTATATAAGGAAATCAGTGAATTGAAATAAATGCATTAGGCCCTAATCTATGGATTTCACGACTGGGAATACAGATATGCATCTGTTGGTCACGGATACCTTAAAAAAAAGGTAGAGGCGTGGATCAGAAAACCAGTCAGTATCTGGTGTGACCACCATTTACTTCATGCAGTGCGACACAGCTCCTTCACATAAGAGTTGATCAGGCTGTTGATTGTGGCGTATTCCTCTTCAGTGGCTGTATATTGGTGGGAACTGGAACACGCTGTTGTACATGTCAATGTACATCCAAAACATGCTCAACGAGTGACATGTCTGGTGAGTACACAGGCCATTGAAGAACTGTGACATTTTCAGCTTCCAGGAATTGTGTAGAGATCCTTGCGACATGGGGATGTGAATTATCATGCTGAAACATGAGGTGTTGGCGTCAGATGAATGGCACGGCAATGGGCCTCAGGATCTTTTCACAGTATCTCTGTGCATTCAAATTGCCATTGATAAAATGCTAATGTGTTCTTTCTCCGAAGCTTAGGACTACCCATACCATAAATCTACCACCACCATGGGGCACTCTGTTCACAATGTTGACATCAGCAAACCACTCGCCCACCCGATGCCATACACGTTGTCTGCGTTTGTGTGGCCGGTTCGATGTACTGCCAAATTTTCTAAAACGACTCTGGATGCGGCTTATGGTAGAGTAATTAACATTTTATTATCTTGTAACACTGCCAAATTTTCTCAAAAAAACGCATTGTGTTGGGAAAGAAGAGAAGGAAGGAGAGCCATTTCTTATGAGATTAGGGCAACACTTGTTAAAACACAAAATAACAGGAAGTGTGATCAACACATACGGTTTGACCATGAGAGAGGCTGGACTGAGAGTCCAGCCCAACTTGAGTCGATTTACAGTGGCGTCCATAATTCGAACCTTCAGAAATGAGAACAGGTATGCAACTATCTAATGACTATTTTAGCATTACAGTAATGTACTGTAAAATACGTATGACTGCATAGTTTTGAATTAACATTTGTAACTCTAAGCCATCCATTTACTGCACTGCATTGAATGAATGAGGTTGGTTATCATGCTGTACTATTTTTTTTTGTACATTGTTTACAGTTCTTATGCTGAACACATACTGTGCTTGAATTCTGTACAGAGTGGAAAGGCAAAGACATCATGGAGGACGAGGACACTTGTTTACAGATGTACAAGAGACTGCAATTATAAATATGGTTTTGGCCAACAATGTAATTAGGATTTGAGAGATAAGAGAGCATATCTTGAATAATGACACCATATTTAACAACATCAATGCTGTACGCCTGTCGACCATACAACGCATCCTCCAACGGCACCGAGTGACGATGAAACAACTTTAAAAGGTGTCATTTGAGAGAAACTCTGACAGAGTCAAGAATATGCGACATGACTTTGTAGAGGTATGTATGCAACACTACTTCCAGTACTTCAAACATACCATTTTTACTCATCTGTATATCCTTTTGTCTGTTACAGAGAGTATTGGAGCTGGATGCCCATGTAATTCGCCATTAATTTATTTATGTGGATGAGGTTGGCTTCAACCTCAC
This sequence comes from Oncorhynchus tshawytscha, assembly GCF_018296145.1. Lineage (NCBI taxonomy): Eukaryota > Metazoa > Chordata > Actinopteri > Salmoniformes > Salmonidae > Oncorhynchus > Oncorhynchus tshawytscha. The sequence goes on from NC_056438.1 coordinate 61,126,538, forward strand.
CAAAACCAGGCGCCGCGGAAGAAATGTAATAGGACAGAGGGCAATTACCAATGTCCCTGGACAGCGTGGGGGTAATATAACTATGTGTACTGCCATCACTCAAAACGGGGTCCTCCATCACAATGCCACACTGGGTCCGTACAACACCGGTCATATGCTCACTTTTCTGGATGCAATTTACACAATGCTTGTCCCTGATCCAGATCAGGAGCCTGCTAGATTTGTGGTTTAATGGGACAATGTTAGTTTTCGCCAGGCTGTTCTGGACCAAAACTGGTTTGCCACCCAGCCACAATTTGTAGTTTTGTACCTTCCCCCGTATTCAGCTTTTCTAAATCCCATAGAGGAATTCTTCTCAGCCTGACGCTGGAAAGTGTATGATCGCCAACCCTATGCCCGCATGCCGCATCTCCAGGCGATGGAGGACACATGTGGGGACATAGAGGTTGCCTCTGTCCAAGGTTGGATACGCCATGCTAGGAGATACTTCCCTCGATGTTTGGCAAGAGAAAACGTATCTTGTGATGTGGACGAAGTATTGTGGTCAGACCCAGGCCGGAGAAGAGATGAAGCATAGCTTAGCACTGGTGACTGCCCCCCCCCCTACCAATTCCTGAACTGCCCGCCCGGGACCCCACACACACAATTGTGTTCTTTACTGTATTCTGTATACACGCAGTCAGTCAGGAAAGCTAAGGCCAGCTTCTTCAGGCAGAAATGTGCATCCTGTAGCTCCAACTCCAAAAAGTTCTGGGACACTGTGAAGTCCATGGAGAACAAGAGCACCTCCTCCCAGCTGCCCACTACACTGAGGCTAGGTAACATGGTCACCACCGATAAATCCATGATTATCGAAAACTTCAACAAGCATTTCTCAACGGCTGGTCATGCCTTCCGCCTGGCTACTCCAACCTCGGCCAACAGCTCCGCCCCCCCGCAGCTACTCGCCCAAGCCTCTCCAGGTTCTCCTTTACCCAAATACAGATAGCAGATGTTCTGAAAGAGCTGCAAAACCTGGACCCGTACAAATCAGCTGGGCTTGGCAATCTGGACCCTCTATTTCTGAAACTATCCGCCGCCATTGTCGCAACCCCTATTACCAGCCTGTTCAACCTCACTTTCATATCGTCTGAGATCCCCAAGGACTGGAAAGCTGCTGCAGTCATCCCCCTCTTCAAAGGGGGAGACACCCTGGACCCAAACTGTTACAGACCTATATCCATCCTGCCCTGCCTATCTAAGGTCTTCGAAAGCCAAGTCAACAAACAGGTCACTGACCATCTCGAATCCCACCGTACCTTCTCCGCTGTGCAATCTGGTTTCCGAGCCGGTCACAGGTGCACCTCAGCCACGCTCAAGGTACTACACAATATCATAACCGCCATCGATAAAAGACAGTATTGTGCAGCCGTCTTCATCGACCTTGCCAAGGCTTTCGACTCTGTCAATCACCATATTCTTATCGGCAGACTCAGTAGCCTCGGTTTTTCTGATGACTGCCTTGCCTGGTTCACCAACTACTTTGCAGACAGAGTTCAGTGTGTCAAATCGGAGGGCATGCTGTCCGGTCCTCTGGCAGCCTCTATGGGGGTGCCACAGGGTTCAATTCTCGGGCCGACTCTTTTCTCTGTATATATCAATGATGTTGCTCTTGCTGCGGGCGATTCCCTGATCCACCTCTACGCAGATGACACCATTCTATATACTTCCGGCCCGTCCTTGGACACTGTGCTATCTAACCTCCAAACGAGCTTCAATGCCATACAACACTCCTTCCGTGGCCTCCAACTGCTCTTAAACGCTAGTAAAACCAAATGCACGCTTTTCAACCGTTCGCTGCCTGCACCCGCACGCCTGACTAGCATCACCACCCTGGATGGTTCCGACCTTGAATATGTGGACATCTATAAGTACCTAGGTGTCTGGCTAGACTGTAAACTCTCCTTCCAGACTCATATCAAACATCTCCAATCGAAAATCAAATCTAGAGTCGGCTTTCTATTCCGCAACAAAGCCTCCTTCACTCACGCCGCCAAACTTACCCTAGTAAAACTGACTATCCTACCGATCCTCGACTTCGGCGATGTCATCTACAAAATTGCTTCCAACACTCTACTCAGCAAACTGGATGCAGTTTATCACAGTGCCATCCGTTTTGTCACTAAAGCACCTTATACCACCCACCACTGCGACCTGTATGCTCTAGTCGGCTGGCCCTCGCTACATATTCGTCGCCAGACCCACTGGCTCCAGGTCATCTACAAGTCCATGCTAGGTAAATCTCCGCCTTATCTCAGTTCACTGGTCACGATGGCAACACCCACCCGTAGCACGCGCTCCAGCAGGTGTATCTCACTGATCATCCCTAAAGCCAACACCTCATTTGGCCGCCTTTCGTTCCAGTTCTCTGCTGCCTGTGACTGGAACGAATTGCAAAAATCGCTGAAGTTGGAGACTTTTATCTCCCCACCAACTTCAAACATCTGCTATCTGAGCAGCTAACCGATCGCTGCAGCTGTACATAGTCTATCGGTAAATAGCCCACCCATTTTTACCTACCTCATCCCCATACTGTTTTTATTTATTTACTTTTCTGCTCTTTTGCACACCAATATCTCTACCTGTACATGACCATCTGATCATTTATCACTCCAGTGTTAATCTGCAAAATTGTAATTATTCGCCTACCTCCTCATGCCTTTTGCACACAATGTATATAGACTCCCTTTTTTTCTACTGTGTTATTGACTTGTTAATTGTTTACTCCATGTGTAACTCTGTGTTGTCTGTTCACACTGCTATGCTTTATCTTGGCCAGGTCGCAGTTGCAAATGAGAACTTGTTCTCAACTAGCCTACCTGGTTAATTAAAGGTGAAATAAAAAAATAAAATAAAAAATTCTAAAGAATATACTTTTGGTTTACATATGTTTATGGTTTTGTTGTATGCTACTGCATACAACAGTAATGTTTGGCCTAATAAATATTTTCTGTTTCTACATTGCATTGATGTTTGCATTGGTGTTTACTTGTTACCCCTCTCAGCAGATTACTTTCACTGTAGAACAACAGTGTTTACATGGTATATCCAAAAATGTACTATTATGAAAGCAGTGTGTGCCATTTGATGCAAGTGCTTCATTCTGACATGTGTTTATTGCATTTTGAATGCAGTGTTACATTTTGAAGGAGATGTGAGACATTTTGCATTTTGTGTGTGCAGTTTTGGGAATTGTGTGTAGAGTTTTGAAAAAGGAGACAGTTTTGAAAACGTGTGTAAGCAGTTCGAAAAAAATGTAATTTGCCACACCTGTCAAGTCGATGGATTGTCTTATCAAAGGAGAAATTCTCACTAACAGAGATGTAAACCAATTTGTGCACAAAATTTGAGAGAAATATTTTTTTTGTGTATCTGGAAAATGTCTGGGATTTTTAATTTCAGATCATGAAAGATGGGACCAACACTATAGTACATGTTGTGTTTATATTTTTGTTCAGTGTACATTATTACTATGTAGGTGGATGTAGCCAATCAGCCTATCAGTGGTATGGCAGTGACACTGAACAACAGCGAGGAACACATTAAGCCTACATACTGTTAGGTCTACACTGGCATGACATAAATATAATGTGACACCTGTCATAACTAGTTGTGTCAGATTGTATTAATTATATGACATCACACTGTTGTGATTCTGGAATCAGCCTAAATGAATGGATTCCAGGTTCTGTTAGCTTCCATTCTGACAGCAAGTACCAGCAAGACTGTTGACTGGAATCATCAGTTACCTTCCAGATAGGCCTCTAACTATCCACATAGAGCAGAATGAACAAGACATAAAAGGTAAGACTGCCACCTAGTGGTTGTGAAAATGAAATGTGAAATTGCAACGTAATGAGACATTTCCAACAGCCTCATGGTCAAGGGCGTCATTTATAAACATTGCGCACATGTTTTATTAAATATCTGCGTGTGTCATTTCTAAAAAGACTGAACACACACAAAAACATTGAGATTTATAAACTTGGCACACGCCATACATACGCATGTTTGCCTTGTAAATCAGACATGACATAAATATGTGCGCGTGTGAACGAGCATTATAACTCCGCATGAATAAGCACCATCATTCACCTTTTATGCCTACAATAACGACCTTATTTATTGTTTTGGAAAGTATTAGAATTAAGCCAAGACAGTAGGCTAGCTAAAGGAAATAGCCATTTTAAACTTGATCAAATGTATTTGGAGGTGTTGTCAGAATGTTTCCTTGTGACCTGCTGTGTCTGACCGTCTTTGAATGTCAAAAACAATTGCAAATTGTTGTGGACCTGTAAACAGATCGTTTAAATGTTTTGCATTTACTTTTTCCGAAACTAAACATGCTGCACTGCCCACGAATTTTGAAACAATATTGTCTAATCGTATAGGCGCACGCATGTTTTAAACGTTGCATATGCTCAAAATATGCCCCCAAAACATGCGTGCATAATTTTTCAAACAAAAGTTGACATTTATAAAGACTGAACTTGACCTGAGAATGTGCTTATCCTTCTGCAAACTTTATCTGCAAACCTTATCCTTCTGCAAACTTTTCACTTAAAAGACACACCCTATCCCCTCAGCCCTCAAATTAAGTGGACACTTCTGGTGACGTATTATGACGTCTGATAAGTATACACTTGCAGGGCAAGGGGCGAGGGAGGAACCAAGGCTGAAGGTATCTCTAGACTAACATATGGTGCTCTATCTTTATATCTTGACCGTAAAATAAGCAAGGAGATAGACCAGATGCTTTTCAACTTTCTTTGGAGAAACCGTACCCATTACATTAGGAAAACTGTTGTAATGAACACTTATGAGAATGGTGGACTGAATTTTCTGGATTTTACTACTTTAAATAATACTTTCAAGATCAATTGGATAAAACAATTCCTAAGAAGACCCACTTCTATCTGGAATTTTATTCTTCATCATGTCTTCTCTACTTTTGGTGGCCTTAACTTCATGTTGTTTTGCAATTATAATATTGACAAAGTTCCAGTGAAACTTTCTGCTTTTCATCGGCAGGTTTTCTTGTCATGGTCCTTAATTTATAAACACAATTTTTCTCCACACAGATATTATATATGGAATAATCGGGATATATTGTATAAAAATACCTCTCTGTTTTTAGAATATTGGTTCAGAAATAATATCCTATTGGTGAGCCAACTGGTAAATGCAGAGGGTCTTTTACTCAGTTATAAAGAATTCTTATCACTTTACAAGGTCCCTGTAACACCTAAAGATTTTGCAATTGTTTTAGATGCCATTCCCTCAGGTGTTGCGATGTTATTCAGGAACATGTCAAGACCTGACCCTCAGAGCCTACCTCCTATTGACCCTGTTGACTCATCAGTAGGAAAGATTTGTTTCTCTTTTGGTCCATTCAACAACAGAGCGATACGATCCTTGTTTCAGCAGGATGTTGTATCTATACCTTATGTCATGCCTTATTGGAATGGATTTATTGATAATATCTGTTGGAAAAAAAGTTTGGATGTTGCCACACACATACCTACTTGTTAACAAAATTAAGGAAGTTTCCTTTAAAATTATTCATAAATATTATCCTGCCAACCACTATATGAAGAAGTTTAAGGAAAACATCAACTCAAATTGCTCCTTTTGTAATGACCACCCAGAAACAGTTGTGCATCTTTTTTGGCATTGTATGCATGTAAGAAAACTGTGGCAAGACATCAGTAGGTTTATAATTGAACACATTTATGAAGATTTTACACTATTGTGGAGAGATGTACTGTTTGGATTCTTTACATACAATAGAAATAAGAGGAATCATTTTTATGTAATTAATTTCATTATTCTTTTGGCCAAATTTCATATACACAAATGTAAATTTACAAACAGAAAACCACATTTTCGTACCCTACAAAAAGAAATTGAACTGTATTTTAAGACGGTTAAATGCTCTACTAACAAAAAAGCTGTTAGAATTGTAAGTATATGCATGTCCCTTAAGGTCCTTGTGTAATTGTAATGTGATATTGTACCCCCTAACAATTGTCCATTGTTTGTAATCTATGTATGCTTGTGTTCCCTCATGTGCTTTATGTATTGATTTGTCAGATCTCACTTTTGCAAAGGCAGTTGAAATTGCTGTAGCTATGGAAATCTCGACCAAATATGCAATTGAGTTGCAAAGTAAAATAAATAGTGACCTATCACCAACTTCCCTGCACAAGTTTTCACGTGGCCAAAAAATGCAACAGGCGTGATAGAGATGGTCACAGAGCAGAGGACTGCCGTTTCAAAGAGCATGAGAGCAAAATTCAGTTACAATAGGAAAACTGAGAAAGTGACAGGGTCTGTGAATGCACTAACAGAGAACAGTGGCAGTGATTCAGATGAATAATTGGTACAATATAGGTGAACACAGTGACTTCTCCCAGCATTAGCATAATATGGGTGACACCAGAAAATGAAGGCAAACCCCTCAAAGTGGAGCTGGACACAGGATCTGCAGTGTTTATAATTTCCACGACTGTTTACAATGAGCACTTCAAGGCTACCAAGGTGAAGAATACAAATGTGTTGCTGAAGACATACTCAGGAGAGAGATTGAGCCCAATGGGGGCATTGCAGGTCAGAGTGAGAAAGTTGACAGAAGCGAATGGGCCACACCCATTGTTCTTATTGTAAAGAAAGACAGGTCTGTTAGAATGTGTGCATGTGGACCAATACCCCATGCCACGTCTGGATGACATCTTTACTGCACTAGGTGGTGGGAAACACTTCAGTAAAATCAACCTGAAACATGCTTACCTGCAGCTATTGGTTGAAGAGAGCTCCAAACAGTACCTGACAATAAACACACACAAAGGTCTATACAGGTATAACCACCTGGTTTTTGGCATTGCATTGGCGCCAGCCATTTAGCAATGAACTATTGACCAGCTTTTGCAAGGAATCCCAGGAACCCAGTGTATCCTGGATGACATAATCATAACAGGATGCACAGACAAAGAGCACCTGGCTAACCTGGTCCTGATAAGACTGAAAGAGTATGGGTTACAGGCAAACTTACAGAAGTGTGAGTTCTTTCAAGACAAGATTGTCTTCTGTGGACATGAAATTAAATCGACCGCAATGGATTGCACAAAAGACAGAACAAAATCATTTGCAGTGGTACAGGCACCACGACCCCAAAATATCACAGAAGTGAGATCTTTCAAAGAACTGATCAATTACTGCAGAAGACTCCTCTCAAACCATTCAGCAGTACTCCAGCCTCTCAATCATCTCCTGGAAAAGAATAATACATGGCGGTGGACAGAACAGTGTGAAAATGCATTTCTTGAGGCAAAACGGCTCATCACATCTGAACAGGTCCTGATGCATTATGACCCCGAACTGCCAGTGAAGTTGGCTTGTGATGCGTCCCCTTAAGGCTTAGGGGCCGTCCTTTCACACACACGGAAAGATGGGTCAGAGAGGCCAGTTGCATTTGCGTCACGAACATTGAATGATGCAGAGAAAAACTACTCACAAATCGACAAAGAAGCACTGGCACTAGTGTGGGGCGGCAAGAAATTCCACCCATACCTATATGGCAGTGTTTCACACTGGTTACAGATCACCAGCCGTTGCTTTCCACTTTCAGTCCAAATAAAGGCATTCTGGCGATGACAGCAGCCAGGTTACAGCGATATGCCCTGTTCCTTGCCAGTCATATGTATGACATTGAGTTTAAGCCATCGTCCCTCCACAGAAGTACAGATGGATTATCCAGACTGCCGTGTACAAGAGAAAGACAAAGGAGTGTGGATGCAGTTGACACTTTCCATACCGCTCAGCTCGAAGCACTACCTGTTACATGCACAGTTATCAAACGGGAGACAAGGAAAGATGTGACCTTGTCAAAAGTGTACACTTACACCAGGTCAGGATGGCCAGCTACAGGCAGAAAGGAGCTGACTCCATATTTCCAGCGGAGAAACAAAATTACAACGTACCAAGGATGTTTGATGTGGGGAATGAGAGTCATGATACCCCAGAAATTCCAACATCAAGTTTTGCAGGAACTACATGAAGGTCATGTTGGAATTGTCAAAATGAAGCTTCTTGCAAGGAGACACTTTTGGTAGCCTGGTTTGGATCAACAGATAGAAAATATGGTGAAGAACTGTAGTGGATGTTTGGAAACCCATCACAGGCCTGCTCCTGTCCCAGTCCACCCATGGGAATGGCCCACAGAGCCATTGCAGAGAATTCATGTGGACTACGCTGGTCCCTTTGAAAAGCACATGTTTCTGGTTATAGTTGATGCCCATTCCAAATGGCCAGAGGTGTTTTGCACTGGCTCCTCCACCTCAGCTCAGACGATAGTGTCTCAGAACAACGTTTGCACACTGCAGCTGGTGAGTGACAACGCACAAGCTTTTGTAAGTGATGAGTTTACAATATTCATGTCAGTAAACGGAATGAAACACTCAACCTCAGCTCTATACCACCCTGCCACCAATGGGCTGGCAGAACGCTTTGTGCAACCCATAAAGCAAGGACTCTGTGCAGTAACCTGAGACGAAGGGTCTTCGCAAACAAAACTGGCCAAGTTCCTAGCCTCCTACCGAAACACCCCACATGCCACGTCAAATGAAAGCCCAGCCGCACTGATGTTTGGGAGGCCTCTCCACACACAGCTGGACATCATGAAATCAAACAGGCGTAATGAAGTGCTGAACAAACAAGCCAAGATGCTCTCCAGTAGCTGGGAACGCCATCTCCAAACAGGACAGGAAGTGATGGTGCGAGACTACAGAAGGGGAGGGAAATGGGCAAGAGGGACCGTACACACAGAAACGGGACCCAGAACTTACCAGGTTCAAGTGAGCCCAGACATAATGTGGCGGCGTCACATTAACCAAATGCATTCCACGGAAAACAGCACAACAATCGAGAGAGAACAGGGACAGAGATCCTGAGAGTGACACACAGGGAACTGTAGAGGACGGTGGGGCAGTAGAGAGAACAGGCACAGAGAGATCCTGAGAGTGACACACAGGGAAGCCAAACAGGGAACTGTAGAGGACGGTGGGGCAGTAGAGACAACAGGCACAGAGACCCTGAGAGTGACACACAGGGAACTGTAGAGGATGGAGGGGCAGTAGAGAGAACAGGCACAGAGAGATCCTGAGTGACACACAGGGAACTGTAGAGAACGGTGGGGCAGTAGAGAGAACAGGCACAGAGAGCTCCTGAGAGTGACACACAGGGAACTGTAGAGGATGGAGGGGCAGTAGAGAGAACAGGCACAGAGACCCTGAGAGTGACACACAGGGAACTGTAGAGGACGGTGGGGCAGTAGAGAGAACAGGGACAGAGAGCTCCTGAGAGTGACACACAGGGAACTGTAGAGGACGGTGGGGCAGTAGAGAGATCCTGAGAGTGACACACAGGGAACTGTAGAGGACGGTGGGGCAGTAGAGAGAACAGGCACAGAGACCCTGAGAGTGACACACAGGGAACTGTAGAGGACGGTGGGGCAGTAGAGAGAACAGGCACAGAGAGATCCTGAGAGTGACACACAGGGAACTGTAGAGGATGGAGGGGCAGTAGAGAGAACAGGGACAGAGATCCTGAGAGTGACACACAGGGAACTGTAGAGGATGGAGGGGCAGTAGAGAGAACAGGCACAGAGATCCTGAGAGTGACACACAGGGAAGCCAAACAGGGAACTGTAGAGGACGGTGGGGCAGTAGAGAGAACAGGCACAGAGCTCCTGAGAGTGACACACAGGGAACTGTAGAGGACGGTGGGGCAGTAGAGAGAACAGGCACAGAGAGCTCCTGAGAGTGACACACAGGGAACTGTAGAGGACGGTGGGGCAGTAGAGAGAACAGGGACAGAGAGCTCCTGAGAGTGACACACACAGGAACTGTAGAGGACGGTGGGGCAGTAGAGAGAACAGGCACAGAGAGCTCCTGAGAGTGACACACAGGGAACTGTAGAGGACGGTGGGGCAGTAGAGAGAACAGGCACAGAGAGATCCTGAGAGTGACACACAGGGAACTGTAGAGGACGGTGGGGCAGTAGAGAGAACAGGTACAGAGATCCTGAGAGTGACACACAGGGAACTGTAGAGGACGGTGGGGCAGTAGAGAGAACAGGCACAGAGAGATCCTGAGAGTGACACACAGGGAACTGTAGAGGACGGTGGGGCAGTAGAGAGAACAGGCACAGAGCTCCTGAGAGTGACACACAGGGAACTGTAGAGAACGGTGGGGCAGTAGAGAGAACAGGCACAGAGAGCTCCTGAGAGTGACACACAGGGAACTGTAGAGGACGGTGGGGCAATAAAGAGACCCCAGGCTGAAAGAAGGGAACGTGTGGATTAAGGTGCTGCTGTAGTAGAAGCTATAATGGAGTCAGTACACACTGAGGATGTTCAGGAGCCTCCAGATAATCCAAGGCACTACCCAGAACGAAGGCACCGTCCACCAGACAGACTGCACTTTAAAAAAACTAAGACTGTTAAAGTCTACCAAATAACTACCATTTCTGATAAATGTGGTGGTTGTGGTTTGGTAAAAGTAATTCTGATTTTATAAGAGAAGGAATGTTATGTTCTGTTAATGACTGATTCCCTCTTTAAGAATGGAGCACCCTTGGTCATGGCACTGTTGTTCTGTTATTCTATCTCTGTTTAGTAAATGTGAAGCTCCAGTTCACTTCCTTGTATTCGGAGTCTTTCTTATTATATAAATAAGTAATAAGTGCTAATACACTACAACTTGTATGTTGACTTCTCCATTCATGTTGTTTTTAAGTTTTCAAAGACTTTTCTTAGCGGATGTACAATCGTTGTGAATTGAATTATGGGGAGTTTCAGGCCCCGGAGTAAACATAATTGTACACTCGCAAAGCCGTCTAAAATCGAGGGTTGATGGGCTTACGTTGCAAACTTCCCTTGCTTGGTTAATAATTTGGACCGCCCTCCAAGATGGCGACAGGGATTTCCCCAAGGGCATAAGGCGAGGGTAAGTAGACGAGCGTGTCTTTTTAAGTGTTTGGACCGCAACCACAATTTCTAGTGGTTGGAGTTTTGCATTGCAAGAAGGCAAAATTAGCTTTGTGCAATGGGGAATAGGTCTATATAATGACTTATTCATTAAAAATCAGGTAGTTAAATATAATAACAAGATGCAATCATTTGCTGTTTGTGAAAATAACGAAAATTGATTTATAATAATTAGAAATCTATTTACAATTATTTTATTTCCCTTATCATTGCAGAATAAACTCCTCACCTTTTCTGACTGTGATGGCTTAATATTCACAAAATAGCCTATAGGCCTACAACAAGTTCAGATAGGCTACCATTGGTCCCATTTATCATTCTGATGCGTATTTCTATATGTAATAAAGCCCTTTTGTGGGAAAAACAAATTCTGATTGGCTGGATCTGCCTCCCCAGTGGGTGGGCCTATGCCCTCCCAGCCCCCATGGCTGCACCCCTGCCCAATATTTTTTTATTTAACTAGGCAAGTCAGTTAAGAACAAATTCTTATTTACAATGATGGCCTACCCTGACCAAACCCTAACCCAGACGACGCTGGGCCAATTGTGCGCCTCCCTATGGGACTCCCAATCACAGCTGGTTGTGATACAGCCAGGAATCGAACCAGGGTCTGTGGTGACGACCATAGCCCTGAGATGTAGTCCCTTAGAATGCTGCACTACTCGGGAGTATGCAATCCATAGATTAGGGCTTAATGAATTTATTTCAATTGACTGATTTCCTTACTTGAACTGTAACTGGTAAAATATTGTCATCATAAAAGGTGAATGATAGGGATTTTTCAGGCGGAGTTATAATGCTTGTTCACGCGAAACATGTACGACAGGTCTGATTTATAATGGGAAACATGTACGACAGGTCTGATTTATAATGGGAAACATGTACGACAGGTCTGATTTATAACGGGAAACATGTACGACAGGTCTGATTTATAATGGGAAACATGTACGACAGGTCTGATTTATAATGGGAAACATGTACGACAGGTCTGATTTATAATGGGAAACATGTACGACAGGTCTGATTTATAATGGGAAACATGTACGACAGGTCTGATTTATAATGGGAAACATGCACAACAGATCTGATTTATAACGGGAAACATGTGCGACAGGTCTGATTTATAATGGGAAACATGCACGACAGGTCTGATTTATAACGGGAAACATGTACGACAGGTCTGATTTATAACGGGAAACATGCACGACAGGTCTGATTTCTAACGGGAAACATGTACGACAGGTCTGATTTATAACGGGAAACATGCAAATGTACGGTGTGCGCCAAGTTTATGAATCCCAATATTTCTTTGTGTACAGTCTTTTCAGAAATAGTGCATGTAGATATTTAGTGTAAAATGTACACAAAAATTATAGATGAGGCCCCAGGTCCTTCATATTATGTCCGAAACGGTGAACTAAAAATAGTTTTTAAGTGCATAATTCAGGTCAGGCAAGTTGCAACATGGGACTTTTCTTCTTAAATCCTCTCAAGTCAAAGCATATACTAATGTGGATACTGAGTAAAAAGTTATGCTCATGAATCATGGATAAAATGTCAATAGTGTCTAATTCACTTTGATATTTGGATACTTTAGATTTGATACATTGATTTGGCTACAACTTGTACAAGTAATGCTGTATTCCAAAAAACCCTACTTCACAGACACAACAAAAACAGCAATACTGAAGTGTATGGTACTGTAGGCCTATCTTTGAATACATTCCGGGCCATTGGCTTTGATACTCTGATTGGTTAGAGACGATCCAATCGCTGATGACTTTGTTTTGTACAACACCCCTCATTTTGACTTCACCACAAATTACTTCAATGATGGTAGTCTCAGACTAAAGTACGTAGCGACAGATATCTGTACATAATGACGAAATGTCTCCACCCTAACAATGGGAGTTATTGTACCAAATGTGGGAAGGCAGGCCACAAGTTTAGGTCCAAAAGAAGCCCATTGAAACGCATTAGGCTTATTTTGGACAGAGTGAAACCTCTCACCTCTCCCGCTCTGGTAGGGAACGACAGAGCAGCGGAATAATTTAGTGTGAGTGTCAGGCTAGGTCAAAGCCACCAGAGGGTTAAGAGGTCACAGGGAGAGCTCCTGCAGTGCATTGTGGGAGATTCTCAATTGCATACTCCTCATTCCTCGCCTCCTTTTCAAAATTCATGGTAGGAGAAGGTCAAATGGTAGAGACCTCTGGCTTTCTCATCTAATGGTTTTTGAGAAGGAATGCAATTGAGATTCTCCTCCTGTAAGTTGAAAGCAGTCACTCCATGGTGGACTGAGATGCAGTGGCGTGTTATTCATGGATGCCAAGGGAAGCCAGGCTTCCACAAACAATTGACCAAAAAAATAAAATTAAAATAAATTCCAAAAAATATTTTTTCTCTCTGTGTTTTCATAATATTCCTTCAATTCGCAAGAGGCTGATTGTATCTCACCGGAGAAAGCATCCGAGAGAACAAAACAGCGCCCCTCTGTCTGTGTAGGCCATCTACTGTATCTGATGATGTCTGGTCATAAAAAGTATGACATTGTTGCCGCCCGTAGCATTGATTGCAAGGGAAGCCACCGAGAATTTGGCCTCCCTTGATAATAAAAAAAAAATGTATATCCAATCAGCTAAACTGAGTGAGCTCAACTGTGAATGGTCCTGGCTCATGTCAAGGGAAGCCAGTTTGGATTTGGCTTCACTCCCATCACATCGCATACATTGAAATACGGAATTGACAGAAACAACTTGAATTGTTGCATCTTGTTGTGTTGTTGTCCTTTGGTGGCTAGTTAACGGGCTGAAATGGTCTCTTTCCTAAATTAGCCATGGATGGAGATAGGGATTTGGTTTAACTTCATTCTCCATACTGGCCAATGATTATAACGGTGATTCTGATCCAATCATACATTTATACATTGCGCCCCTGTACTGAAAGGATGGAAGTTCAATATGTATCTAGATGTAGAAGGCTAATGTTAACTTGCTAACGTTGCCCATGAAAGGAAATTAGGCTAGAGAGCAAGTATTTTAGCCAGGTAGTCTAGGACAACAAAAAATATAAGTGTGTACTGTATGACAGTCATAGACTGTTTCGTCAACATGAAAGAGAGGAGGATGGCATTTCTCTACAAGTAGGGTGAGTCATGTTTTTTCTACTTGAACAAACGCACGCACACACACACACAAACACAAATCGCAACCATCGTCAGCCACATCATATTTAGCTCACTTTGACTGGAATAAATTGTTTTAGGTATCTTTTACTTGTCACTGTGTTAGACTAACCATAGGTGATTTGCAATAATGCTGGAATAGTGGAGTCAAGCTACTGTTTTCTATGCGACTTGCGGTAACTCTGTGGTTCTAAATCAATAGTTGTTTATTAGTTCAAAAATGTCGGAAACATTAACTTGCTTGACCATGCTGTAGGTCATGTAACTGTTTGATACATGCAATATGCTTTGTGGACTTCACCGGATAGAGGTTGCTGTCCTATTTTGTGATGAAACAAAGGTGTGGTTGAATTTATTCTGCCACATTGTCTTCTTATTGACTTGGCCTTTAGGCCTATATATCACGGTCGCAAGGCATATGAACTAACAGGTTATAAAGCAAACAACGCAATTATCACAACACAGGTTGTAATATGGCTTTTTTTCCCTGGCTTCCCCAGTGATTTTACCCACGCACCACTACTGCTGAGAAGCGGCAGCCAAGTGCCCTCAGAGTCTCTCTTGGAGGACGACAACGAACCTAGATTGTTTTCAGAGTATGCAGAAAACAAATTACAAGCAATAAATTAATTTCACGCTGTCACTTTAGAGTTAATTGCGTCTTTACAGAACTGACTGGAAGCGGTGGTTCAAGCGGTGATAAGAGCGGACAACGTGTTATATTAATTTATGCATCAATGGCATTGCCTTCGCTGAAGGTTGCACTTCATGCTCCTTAAAGGAACGCCCTAAACCTATTTCAATCGCTGCTTAAGTATTTCCGTCATACATCTTATGTGGCCTATCTATAGCCTATAAATATCCATGTGTCCTTAAATGTTTGGATTGCCTCAGCCATAAGGAAAGTTTGCCACCTACTGTGTTCTAAAGGTTGTAGTGTAATAAAACACTGCAGGGAACGATCAACTGAAGCATCTTTCTTAGTCTTCCTGACAGAGTCTGCTTGCCTCGCTTCAACCACTCATCTATGAGGCAGCCATTTTGACCTGAGGTGGTACATTTTACACAAGCCGGGTGTATATAACTGTTGTTACCAGGTAACCCTGACAATAAGGCTTCCAGAGGTTCACATGCTGTTGGGGTCATTGGAAATTAATGTATCCACTTCAGTCACTGGTGTCAGTTATACAAAGCGGACAAAAACAACTCACATTTTGACTGTTGTCCTGTACAAAAAACGTTTTGAGGGGGCACATATGGCCCCTCAGTTTCAGTGTGTAATGGCCCTTCAGTTTGGCCCCTCAGTTTCAGTGTGTAATGGCCCTTCAGTTTGGCCCCTCAGTTTCAGTGTGCAATGGCCCTTCAGTTTGGCCCCTCAGTTTCAGTGTGTAATGGCCCTTCAGTTTGGCCCCTCAGTTTCATCAGTGTGCAATGGCCCTTCAGTTTGGCCCCTCAGTTTCAGTGTGCAATGGCCCTTCAGTTTGGCCCCTCAGTTTCAGTGTGCAACAAAGTGGTGTACGAAGTGGTTCTGTGTACAAATAGGAAGAGAATGCTTACTTGGACAATGCTTCCCAGGCACATAATTTGAAGAAGAAAACACGTATTTAAAATAAATACAATAAGAACTGATTATGGTATTTAATAATACAATGTTTTCGGTCAATCATTGTCTTATCTAAGCACAGTTTTAATATAACTAGGGAGCATAAAAACATTCTGCTGTGGATAAGTTATTTGTAAGTCTGTACTTAGAATGCTTTCTTATTGCATTTGGGTCAACTGCTCATTTATATTATTTCTTAACACAGAAGAACTTGTCATTTTTGTGGATAAAAAAAAGAGTCAAGTAACTTTTCAAGATACAACTAATTGGCTCCTGTGGGAATTAAAGCAGAAATCATTGATGTGACTGCTCTTCTCACAACTCTCTAGCAAGGCTCTTTCACATGAAAGAAAGACTCCGTTTTATTTCATAATCCTCTCATAATTATGACAGTAATTGTAATCTTACCAGATAACATTGTTGTATTTTTAACACATTTCACTGTTTGATCATTGTAAAGGACTTGTTCATAATTTTCCATTAATTTCCATTCCCTTTTTACTGTCCACTGCCATCTTTGAAATTCATCACCCAATATGACTTGACAGATGTTCCAATCTGGACCTTCTAATTATATATCTCAAAGACATGAGGATGTAAGAGTAATTCCAATCAAATTGAGAATTGATAACTTAATATTTCCTATGCTGAAACATTTCATTCAAACATAGTACTACTTTCTTCAAATATGCCTAGGCTGTATAATGATTTGAATCACTGTTAAATTGAAACCTCCCATTAAAAATGGGCCTTTGTCAAAACAGTTATGGTAAGGGAATCACTTTCTATTAGTAGGGTTGACTATATTTGTGTTACACTTTCAGATCATCATATGTACACTACCTTTGAAAAGTTTGGGGTCACTTAGAAATGTCCTTGTTTTTGAAAGAATTTTTGTCCATTAAAATAATATAAAATTGATCCGAAATCAAATCAAATCAAATTGTATTTGTCACATACACATGGTTAGCAGATGTTAATGCGAGTGTAGCGAAATGTTTGTGCTTCTAGTTCCGACAATGCAGTAATAACCAACGAGTAACCTAACAATTCCACAACTACTACTTTATACACACAAGTGTAAAGGGATAAAGAATATGTGCATAAAGATATATGAATGAGTGATGGTACAGAACGGCATAGGCAAGATGCAGTAGATGGTATCGAGTACAGTATATACATATGAGATGAGTAATGTAGGGTATGTAAACATAAAAGTGGCATAGTTTAAAGTGGCTAGTAATACATGTATTACATAAAGATGGCAAGATGCAGTAGATTGTATAGAGTACAGTATATACATATACATATGAGATGAGTGATGTAGGGTATGTAAACATTATATTAAGTGGCATTGTTTAAAGTGGCAAGTGATAATTTTTTTATATCAATTTCCATCCATTTCCATTATTAAAGTAAGCTGGAGTTGAGTCAGTATGTTGGCAGCAGCCACTCAATGTTAGTGGTGGCTTTTAAATCGGCTGATGGCCTTGAGATAGAAACTGTTTTTCAGTCTCTCGGTCCCTGCTTTGATGCACCTGTACTGACCTCGCCTTCTGGATGATAGCGGAGAGAACAGGCAGAGCTCGGGTGGTTGTTGTCCTTGATGATCTTTATCTCCAAGGAAATACAGTGTAGACATTGTTAATGTTGTAAATGACTATTGCAGCTGGAAACGGCAGATTTTTTATGGAATATCTACATACTGTAGGCGTACAGAGGCCCATTATCAGCAACCATCATTCCTGTGTTCCAATGGCACGTTGTGTTAGCTAATCCAAATGTATCATTTTAAAAGGCTAATTGAACATTAGAAAACCCATTTGCAATTATGTTAGCACAGCTGAAAACTGTTGTTCTGATTAAAGAAGCAATAAAACTGTACTTCTTTAAACTAGTTGAGTATCTGGAGCATCAGCGTTTGTGGGTTCGATTATAGGCTTAAAATGGCCATAAACAAAATACTTTCTTCTAAAACCTGTCAGTCTATTCTTGTTCTGAGAAATGAAGACTATTCCATGCGAGAAATTGCCAAGAAACTAAAGATCTTGTACAACGCTGTGTACTACTCCCTTCATAGAACAGCGCAAACTGGCTCTAAACAGAATAGAAATAGAATAGAAAGAATGCAGTCGTCAATGATTGAGACGGTAACCTTTGACAGACACTAAACATTGTCAGATATGTAATATCACTCTGTTGCCAGATGGTGGAGCTCAATATTTGTTCAAGGGTGAATAAAGCATCCTTAGTTACCTCATGATATCACAGTTATTGTGCAAGACTTGGCTTATTTGTACTCTACTGTACAATGAACCAAACCCTTTTAATAATCTACTAGCTGTATCCAGGCATGAGAAACAATAGTTACAAGCTAATCATCTTTCTCTCTCTCTCTCTCTCTCTCTCTCTCTCTCTCTCTCTCTCTCTCTCTCTCTCTCTCTCTCTATCTCTATCTCTCTCTCTCTCTCCAGAAAATGAAGGGTTTACAGTAAATAGGTGTGTTTTATATGATTTATGTTAAAAGTCATATTAGCAAAAATGTACAAAATAGGCAACACGATTAGTTAAAAAATGGGTCAGTTTGGAAACCCAATTCCAAATGAATAATAAGAACACATGTGCATACATTTCCCATTTGAGTCTCATGTACCATTTCCAAAATTGTTTTTTAGTACATTATATAAAAGTACAGACTCATAACTTTATATCATACACTGCAGTTGTGGGAAACATGGGAAAGTTATGCTCATTTGAAACAGGATAAACGTGTTATTCCATCTTGTAGACAAGTACCAGAAAATCCCAAATGAAAATATTTCACACTTGCTCAAGAGCTCTTTTTTTTCTGTGCCCATTCAGCATTGTTCACACCCTCTTAAGCCTAAGCCCCACCCATCTACTTAAGTAGTCATATGAGGCCATATGAGTGATTTAAGGTAGTGTAGTAAACAGGTAGTGAAAGAAGTTGCCTACAATAAGGAAAATCTCCAGGTAAAAATACACTTTATCTAGTCCTTGGCCTATATCCTAACAGGTTGTTCTTCACATTGTCTCTGGTAAACACACTATATTTCAAATAAGATCAAAGTTTATTATGACACTTCTTTTGAATCAATCAATCACACGTCGTTATGACTACACATAGACTCACAGGTTGTCTGTCTGGTTCTATCCTAGGAAGATAAGTTTCTGGGTGCTTCTGTTTAGAATATATGTTTCTGATGAGACAGATGCTGATAGACATGGGATTAAAGAGGTGTTGATGATATGTGTCTGACAGTTAGTCAGTCATACTGTGGAATTAAGCCTGAGGCTGATTGTATGAACAGGGAGAGGTTAACCTAGGAACATACAGAGATGTATCATGTATGTTTCTCAGTTCTAACCCCTCCCTGTTTGCTCAATTGCATGTAATGCCAAGCAATATTCCAGAAATGCATAGCTATGACATTCTACAGGGTGGCCAAAATGGTTCCTAATTTGGCTTCTTAAAGTACTCTTTACATATTGATCAATGGAGATATTGTTTTGGGGGGGCATCAAGCCAAAACTTGGCAGTGATATCGTTAAAATTGTGATGGTGAGTAAAAGAAAACCTTTTGATTTCACCTAATTTTACTATTCTGTGGTAAAGAGCACATGTTCAACTTCAAACAAAACCCGTTTCCCATCTCAAGAGGGAAAAAAGACTATTGTAAGTGCCTCTCTTCAGCTTAATTAAATATTGAAAAATAATAATGATCAGGTGGCACTAGGCTATTTTTATTATTTTTAACTTTAGTTTTTATCGATTTAAACAAAAACTATACATCATACACATCAAAATATGTCAAGTGTAGGTCTTGTTCTTGTGCTTCCAATTCCAATGAGTGGTATTATACAGCTATACAGTGGATGGTTAAAGGTGTTATGGTGTGTTCACAACCAAGTGGGAAGTGGAAATTTACCACATCTGGGAAAAATCCACTTAAACGGCCTTCCAACTGGTAATTACTAGTTAAATCAGCCATGAATTATACCACGTTCACGTGCTAGTCGAAACCAGAAAACTCTTAACTGATTGAAAGTGGCGAGTGTATAGCTACAACCAATTAGCAAGCCGGAAATGTCAGAGTTTCCTTGTTCCGACTAGAATGTGAATGCGTCATCAATCCCCTTGTGACAGGGGTGTGGAAGTTTGTTGTGTGCAACAGGGAGGGGCAATTAAATGCAAGAGTCACAAAATGTTTTATATTGTTAAAACATGTCTAGCATGTCTGCCTATGGGTAACAGGGTTAACGTTTTATTCTTAACCCATTAAAAGGTTTAGCATTTAAATGTAAAAAGGAATAGTTTCACCATCTGAAAGTGAGAGTTAATAGACATATTAAAGGGCACTTCATTTCATATAACATGCTTTTAAATTCAATATGGGTGGTATTATACAAGGAGTCACTACAGTACATGCCATACATTTATTGCAACCCCTTTTACCCTCAGAACAGCCTCAATTCGTCGAGACATGGACTCTACAAGGTGTCAAAAGCATTCCACAGGGATGCTGGCCCATGTTGACTCCAATGTTCCCACAGCTGTTTCAAGTGGACTGGATGACCATTCTTGATGCATACAGTTAAAGTCGGAAGTTTACATACACTTAGGTTGGAGTCATTAAAACTAATTTTTCAACCACTTCACAAATTTCTTGTTATTAACAAAGTAGAGTTTTGGCAAGTCGGTTAGGACATCTACTTTGTGCATGACACAAGTAATTTTCCCAACAATTGTTTACATACAGATTATTTCACTTATTTCACTGTATCACAATTCCAGTAGGTTAGAAGTTTACATACACTAAGTTTACTGTGCCTTTAAAAAGATTGGAAAATTCCTGAAAATGAAGTCATGGCTTTAGAAGCTTCTGAGAGGCTGACATTTTGGGAAAATCAAAAGAAATCAGCCAAGACCTCAGAAAATAAATTGTAGACCTCCACAAGTCTGGTTCATCCTTGGGAGAAATTTCCAAACGCCTGACGGTACCACGTACATATGTATGGGACCATGGGACCACGCAGCCGTCATACCGCTTAGGAGGGAAAAGCGTTCTGTCTCCTAGAAATGAATGTACTTTGGTGCGAAAAGTGTAAATCAATCCCAGAACAACATCAAAGGACCTTGTGAAGATGCTGGAGGAAATGGGTACAATTTATCTATATCCACAGTAAAACGAGTCCTATATTGACATAGCCTGAAAGGCCGCTCAGCAAGGAAGAAGCCACTGCTCCAAAACCTCAATTAAAAAAAGCCAGACTATGGTTTGCAACTGCACATGGGGACAAAGATTGTACTTTTTGGAGAACTGTCCTCTGGTCTGATGAAAAAAAAATAGAACTGTTTGGTCATAATGACCATCGTTATGTTTGGTGGAAACACCATTCCAACCGTGAAGCTTCGGGGGTGGCAGCATCATGTTGTGGAGTTGCTTTGCTGCAGGAGGGACTGATGCACTTCACAAAATAGATGGCATCATGAGGGGGGAAGATTATGTGGATATATTGATGTGGATATATTGAAGCAACATCTCAAGACATCAGTCAGGAAGTTAAAGCTTGGACGCAAATGGGTCTTCCAAATGACCACAAGCATACTTCCAAAGTTGTGGCAAAATGGCTTAAGGACACCAAAGTCAAGGTATTGGAGTGGACATCACAAAGCACTGACCTCAATCCTACAGAAGATTTTTGGGCAGAACTGAAAAAGTGTGTGAGCAAGGAGGCCTACAAACCTGACTCAGTTACACCAGCTCTGTCAGGAGGAATGGGCCAAAATTCACCCAACTTATTGTAGGAAGCTTGTGGAAGGCTACCCGAAACGTTTGACCCAAGTTGAACAATTTAAAGGCAATGCTACCAAATACTAATTGAGTGTATGTAAACTTCTGACCCACTGGGAATGTGATGAAAGAAATAAAAGCTGAAATAAATCATTCTCAATACTATAATTCTGACATTTCAAATTCTTAAAATAAAGTGGTCATCTTAACTGACCTGAGACAGGGAATTTCTACTAGGATTAAATGTCAGGAATTGTGAAACATTTAAACTCAGTTTATTTGGCTACGATGTATGTAAACTTCCAACTTCAACTGTACATGAATACTGTTGAGAGTGAAAAACTCAGCAGTGTTGCAGTTCTTGACACACTCACACCGGTCTGCCTATCACCTACTACAGTACCCCGTTCAAAGGTATTTAAATATTTTGTCTTGCCCATTCACCCTCTGAATGGGACATATACACATTCAATGTAAAAAAATCCTTATTTAACCTGTCTACTCCTGTTCGTCTACACTGATCAATAAAATCAAAAAGTGTACATTTTAAATACATTCCTTAATATATGTTGAAACGTATTTAAGCAAAATATTCAGTACCAGTCAAAAATTTGGACACACCGACTGATTCAAGGGTTTTTCTTTATTTTTACTATTTTCTACATTATATAAGAACATCAAAACTATGAAATAACACATATGGAATCATGTAGTAACCAAAAATGTGTTAAACAAATGTCGAATCTTAAAAGTAACCACCTTAAGCTTCATGGGGTAGTCACCTGGAATGCATTTCAATTAGCAGGTGTGCCTTGTTAATTTGTGTAATTTCTTTCCTTCTTAATGCGTTTGAGCCAATCGGTTGTGTTGTGGCAAGGTAGTGGTGGTATACAGAAGATAGCCCTATTTGGTAAAAGAACAAGTCCATATTATGGCAAGAACAGCTCAAAAATGCAAAGAGAAACAACAGTCCGTCATTACTTTAAGACATGAAGGTCAGGCATTCTGGAACATTTCAAGAACTTTGAAAGTTTCTTGAAGTGCAGTCGGAAAAACCATCAAGCGCTGTGATGAAACTGGCTCTTATGAGGACAGCCACAAGAAAGAAAGACCCAGAGTTACCTCTGCTGCAGAGGATACGTTCATTAGAGTTAACTGCACCTCAAATTGCTGTCCAAATAAATGCTTCACAGAGTTCAAGTAACAGACACATCTCAACATGAACTGTTCAGAGGAGACTACGTGAATCAGGCCTTCATGGTCAAATTACTGTAAAGAAACCACTACTAAAGGACATTAATAAGAAGAAGAGACTTGCTTGGGGCAAGAAACACAAGCAATGTACATTAGAGCAGTGGAAATCTGTCCTTTGGTCTGATGAGTCCAATTTGAGATTTTTGGTTCCAACCGCTGTATCTTTGTGAGACACAGAGTAGCTGAATGGATGATCTCCACATGTGTGATTCCCACTGTGAAGCATGGAGGAGGAGGTGTGGGGGTGCTTTTCTGGTGACGCTGTCAGTAATTTATTTAGAATTCAAGGCACTGTTTTGAGTCATTGTCCAGCATGGCTACCACAGAATTCTGCAGCGATACGGCATCCCATCTGGTTTGCGCTTAGTGGGACTGTCATTTGTTTTTCTACAGGAAAATGACCCAAAACACACTCCAGGCTGTGTAAGTGCAATTTGACAATGGAGAGTGATGGAGTGCTGCATCAGTTGACCTGGCCTCCACAATCACCCGACCTTAGACCAATTGAGATGGTTTGGGATGAGTTGGACCGCAGAGTGAAGGAACAGCAGCCAACAAGTGCTCAGCATATGTGGGAACTCAATCAAGACTGTAGGAAAAGCAATCCTCATAAAGCTGGTTGAGAGAATGCTAAGAGTGTGCAAAGCTGTCAAGGCAAAAGGGTGGTTACTTTGAAGAATTTGTTTAACACTTTTATGGTTACTACATGATTCCATGTGTTATTTCATAGTTTTGATGTCTTCACTATTATTCTACAATGTAGAAAATAGTTACAAAAAATTAAGAAAAAAAACCTTGAATGAGTTGGTGTCCAAACTTTTGACTGGTACTGTTATATTTGGCCTTAAATATTTCACATGTATCCTAATTTTTATTTATTTTAATCTTCTATTCTAAACAGAAGCACCAATAACTTCCTATTCTAAACGGAAGCACCCGGAACTTTATATTCAAAACAGAAGCACCTTCTACTGTAAACAGAAGTACCCAGAACATTCTATTCTAGTCTAAACACAAGGCTTTTTCTGCCACCAATCAACCATAAGAATAAAATGAATTGGACGGACAATTGAATTGTGTGACAAATTCAACATGGAAGCCCCAATGTAGCCTAATCGACAAGGCAGTTTTAATCTTTGATGGCTAAAATGTGATGAGAAATGCCATTTAGAATCTCACACAAACAGTCTTGAAAAAATGATTGGATTACATACAGTCTGCTTTAGATGGTCATATTCACTCTACTTATTTCATTATCATGTGTTGACTTGTACAGAACGTACAATGGTACAAAATATAGCTAGGACAATAAGTGCAAGGCATAATTATTCAGGTTATCCAACATTGAAAGAGAAATATAGACTTTATTTAGTAATGTTTGTACCCCATTCAGTTCATAGGTAATTAGAAAAATCTCATCTAATCTAACATTCAAGTACTGTTTTTACAGCATCTCATAAACAAACTTTTGATTCTACAACACTGAAACTTTTACCACAATTTACAAAAAAAAAATCTTATCTTTGGCACTTAAATCACTAAATGTACACTATTTACAATACATAGTACTTTCCAGTGCAAAAAGGCTCTAACCAACAAACAGTTTGAGCAATTCAGTGTGATGACTGACTCAATGTTTTGTATCACCCTTGATAATAATAGCATGCCAACCCTCTGATAATTCATAATTATCAACAAAAAACAAACACGAGAGAACACTTTCTGTAGTAAAAACAATATTTCAATAGATCTTCCTGGTTCATTTTTTAGTGCAGACCTCAGCTAACACCTTGAACTTTGGCCCCAGTGTGTTCAGGAAGTCCAGGTCTTCCTGGTTGACTTGGTCACTGCAGCATCCCACCGAGCCAGCCGGAGACCCCACCCCCTCGAAGCCGTACGCGTGGATGATGTCATCGGCGTACCGTCCCTCCTCTTCCGTCCCTAGGTA
The DNA here is from genome assembly GCF_018296145.1 of Oncorhynchus tshawytscha. Lineage (NCBI taxonomy): Eukaryota > Metazoa > Chordata > Actinopteri > Salmoniformes > Salmonidae > Oncorhynchus > Oncorhynchus tshawytscha. Next base: position 61,151,423 of record NC_056438.1, read on the forward strand.
AGCCAACTTCTGCAAAGAAAAGGTAGACCAGGTAAACATGATACGAGACAAGATGGACATGGTAGCAGACAGGGTAAAAGATGAGGTGGGGAGAGGAGAATGAATGTTGTTATTAGTCCATAGGGAGCAGACAAGGACTAGCCCGAAGGGGGGAGGAAGATATTAGAGTAGGTGATATTACTTCCTTCCACAGGATATTACACTGAGAACAGACAAACCTTTCACCAACCAGACGAGATACTTGAAAGCTGACACAGAAGCCAAGGGTTTAGCCAATAAGTAAGCCAACATTATACATCAGAATTGTCTAGGCTTTCACCAATAGTAAGAACTATATTAAACCTTAGAGAAAAGGCAGAAAATGTGATCATGACGATATTATCCATTTACGGTGTTTACTCAGACTACAGTAAACACATTGACATTGTTTGAGTTGTTTTACCTGTTGTAGAAACAGCCCGTTGGTTTGCCAGTTGAACTTCATGAAACGTGTGTTGTCAAAAGTCATATTGCCACTGGCATATTGTCCGCCACCATATTGATCTACACCATATTGTCCACCGCCATTTTGTCCACCGTATTGACTGCCGTTGTATCGGTCAGAGAAGCCGTTCTGCATATCGGTCACAATGACGCTGCTGCCGGACTGCTGTTGAGTGCCCAGGTCTCCTCCCATCTTACCCAAGTTCTTAGCTCCAGCCCACCCCATGTCAATCATGGATCCCTTCACTGAATGGTCAATCCCAGACTTTGGAACAATGATGAGATTTGAATCCTAAAGAGGAGACATAAAAAACATATGAATACAAACAAGGATCTGAAATCTGCTTTGATTTCATGACCATGAGAAATGTGTTTGTAATACTTTCAATCTCACAGCCTTACCACTGCATCCCCTAGGGCCTCAATGTTAGACGTCAGCAGGATACCACCACTGTCTCCCATATCCTCCAGCTCCATTTTCTCATTCTTCGTCACACACACGAATGCACAAAGGAAACCTGCGATAAAGAACCAACAAGAAAGTGTGTGAGTGGCACTGCAACAACAAGGCTGTCAGATGGACAAGACGCACGAGTGATTTGTTAAGGAATACAGCCATACTAGCTGATGTCAGCTATTTAAGACTTCACCATTCAATTTCTAATCTCTCATCAGTTTTATATGTTGTCCTATCTTATTATTTGCTTTGACACCAACCTGTCAGGGCAACATGAATAATATGAATGTCCATAATAGCCCAGTGGAGACTCACAGAGTAGAAGTAGCAAAGCCAGACCGAGCAACATGGCCAGGATGCCCCACACCCCCAAAGATGTGGAGTTCTGTTGGGCCAGACACGCTCCGTTCCTGCAGCGGCAGATCCGGACCGTCACAGTCTGGGTACTTCCAAAGCCCTGCAGGTCCCCCACCATCAGGGGGACAGTGTATAGGCCGGTGGGGAGCTCCTTAGTTTGCGCCAACATCACTGCAGTGCCTGAGGAGGAAATACACTGTTGTTAGGAACAGGAGTTTGTGTACTAGATTTCCAGGTGAGATTATACTATAAGGACTAAAACTCCTGGCTCTAAGAAAAAATGTCAGTTAATGTCAGAATGTCAGTTAACAGGTGCTGTGCAACGTGGCTCTGTTGAGGTTGCATCTCTAGAGAGTATTTTGGTTTTAAAGTTGTATTCAAGAATATATGACACTGACTAGTCATTATAATTTAGAAATTGTAAATTTATGGACTTCTTCCCATTAAATAACTGCATCACTGTTTCAATCACATTTGCAAGACATCAATTAATATAGAGATGCAATGGAGTCAGCTGGTAGGAATCATTTTCATACTGTTAAGTGGCTTCACAGCCCATTTGTCATCATGCTTCTCTCCCAGTTTGAAGATGAAGGGGGCGGAGAAGGGAGCTTGGTCCTTGTCTTCTGCTACCACCAACACAGAGCCCATCTCTCCCCCATCCTTCTCACACAACACCAGGTCTTTAGAGAGGATGTCTGGGACGTGGTCGTTCATGTCTTCCACTTGAATAATCACCGTCCCTGTACCTGTCTTCCGACCTAGGAGAAAGGAGACATATGTAAGAAACAAGATAACACAATGCCTTCTTGCTGATTTTTATTGTGAGAGCTTGAGTGAGTCAGATTTCCAATCTATTCACTATCACACATGGCAATAAATGGGAAAACTTGAAAGTTCAGTTACAGATGGCACACAGTACTGATATTTTCCCAGTCGCTCCCTGTTATAAATGCAAAACAGAGATAAGGGCCAGTAGATAGCATATGACCAAAAAAAACATCATCAGCACATCTGGAATAGAACCGAGTAACACAATGTCATGGACCTCAATGACGTGATCACTCCAGGTGTTACAGATGGACTATTATACTCATCATCCTGTCTCTTAAACAACACACAAAGAGTTATTGTGTTGTGTGTGAACATAAATCGAACATTGGCGAGAGTGGAGGGGGTGGTTGAAGCTAACACCAGAATGTGTTATGTATTAGATAACATCAGTCAAGGCGTAAAGACGACGACAACCTTCTCATCCTCTGTGGTGTAATTCAAGTTGTGCAAACACACTCCCATATCAACATGTCAGTAAAAGGAGGCCTTGAGGAAATGGAATAGGGCACAGTGGTGTTGTTAGCTATAATTATGATGCTTTGTCTCTTCCTTGTTATAGAGTGTTAATACATGTTACAGTGATAGAGGCAGTGAGAGAAAGCAAATGCAGGATTAGCATGCTATTAGCTGGGAGGATATAACTAGGTCCCTGGGGCCGGTTGCATAACACATTTTAAGTTATTTTCCCCTTAAATTAAGGGGAAAAGGGTGCCCATCAGGACCCATATGTGCTTCATTAACTATGGATATGTACAGTAAGCATCATTCAATCTAGTCAAACCGGTTAATAGGCAGGTGGTTAGGAGTGTTGGGCAAGTAACCGAAAGGTGTCTGGATCAAATCCCCGAGCTAAAACTCTGTCGTTTTGCCCCTGAGCAAGGCAGTTAACTCCACTGTTCTCCGGGCGCTGATGAACTTTTTCAATGCTAGCTGAGGATACTATCGTGATCACGTTTAACATTGGATTTATTACCTACAAAAAGGTAAGATGTGTTTTGATTTGAAGGGTTAGGGTTAGGGTTCTGGTGCTGCTCTACACACACACGCGCTTTGACCAACATAAAGCCAACTCTCGGAAGATGAAAGACATTCAAAGTTCCATTCTGTGGGCCTAATTCAGATAATGCATGTCATAACAAGATGCCCAGCGCTTCAAGCCAAGCCTCCTGTCACGACCTGACCTTAGTTCCTTTTTTATGTCTCTATTTTGGTTTGGTCAGGGTGTGAGTTGGGGTGGGCATTCTATGTTTTGTTCTATGTTTTGTATTTCTGTGTTTGGCCTGGTATGGTTCCCAATTAGAGGCAGCTGTCTTTCGTTGTCTCTGATTGAGAACCATACTTTGGTAGCCTGTTCCCACCTGTGTTTGTGGGTAGTTGTTTTCTGTCTTAAATCAGCATGAAGATCTATGGCAAGACTTGAAAATGTCTGTCTAGCAATGACCAACAACCACCTTGACAGAACTTGAAATTAAAAAATAATAATGTGCAAATATTGTATAATCCAGGTGTGCAAAGCTCTTAAAGGCTTACCCAGAAAGACTCACAGCTGTAATCGCTGCCAAAGGTGATTCTAACCTGTACTGACTCATGGGTGTGAATACTTATGTAAATTAGAGATGTAATTTTCTATAAATTAGCAAATATTTCCAAAACATGTTTTCACTTTGTCATTATGCGGTATTGTGTGTAGATGGGTGAGCATTTTTTTTAAATATATTTTTAAAATCAGTCTAACACAACAAAATGTGGAATATGTCAAGGGGTATGAATAATATCTGAAGGCACTGTAGCCAGCTACGTACTCTGTAAGTTAGCTTGACATGCTAGAAAGTAATAGAAACAAGTTGAGAATAAATCTACAAGAAACATGTTTTATTATCTTCTGAATCAATTTGTTTCTCCTGTCTTGAATGTAGTTCTATTTTGCGTTCTCTTAAAATAAACGTGATCTCTTTGACGAGACATTCAGCCAGTGATGGTCGTCTCCATGGTAACCATAGACTTATTCTGCCATACATGCTTTCAAACTACTGTAAACCCAGAAATCCCCCGATCACACATGTAGGCGATGTAATGGCGACGTTGGCTATTTAACCTCATGCTCAGAAACACTTCGGCGGGTCTAACGGTCGTCTCGCACCGAACTGCGCATGTGCAGGCAGTCACAGCAAAGGCATTCCTTCGATATAAAGTTGTTTTTGACTCAAATGAAAGCGTGTCAGTTTGCCACTCATGAGGTTGGAGTAATAACATGTTCAACTACTTAAGACACTGGCTCGAATCTAGGTTGTGCCTTTAGATAGAGAAAATTAACAACTAAGGAAGAATTTTTCATTTCACTCATTGACATCTCAAAGCCCAATCTCCGGCCTGGTCTGTTTAGTCTGTTTTGCAAGCGTTACCGGAAGTCTCGTGATGGTGCGCCTCTGGGTTTAGAAACTCTGGGGTAAAATGCCTTAAGTATGCCCTTACTAAAGGAAAACACTTGAGGGGCTCTCTGCAACGCCTTTAAACAATTCCCTCAGGTAAGGGTAAATCCTTAAAGGAAACACTTAAGATGTTTTATGCTACCAGGCCCAAAGTTTTTAAAGCAATAGATGAGTTAAGATCATACAAATAGTGATGCATATTTGACTACACAGAAATTGAATAAATACACATGCAAGACAATGTGTAACAACATCTACTTACTGGCATCCACAGCTTTCATAGTGACGTTGTAAACACCATCCACTACGAAGTGGGACTCCCTGTCGATTGTGTTGGCGATCTTCAGCTGTCCAGTGCTTTCATCGACATTGATCCATGAAGCCGGGTCTGAGACCTTGTAATACCTGAGAGGGAACAGAGAGAGAGAAGACGGTATTAAAGCATTCATGAGCATCATGGTGCAATTCTGCCATCAAGTGCTGGAGAGAGAAAAAAAATATGGCATACCATATTTTCATGAATGTTAACATTAGAAGCCTCCTCCCTAAGTTTGTTTTAATCACTGCCCTAGCACACTCCACCAATCCGGATGTCCTAGCCGTGTCTGAATCCTGGCTTAGGAAAACCACCAAAAACCTTGACATTTCCATTCCTAACTATAACATTTTCCGACAAGATAGAACTGCCAAAGGGGGAAGTGTTGCAATTTACTGCAAAGATAACCTGCAGAGTTCTGTCTTACTATCCAGGTCTGTACCCAAACAATTTAAGCTTCAACTTCTAAAAATTAACCTTTTCAGAAACAAGTCTCTCACCTCATCCCGACAGAAGAGGATGCCTGGTTATTCTTTAAAAGTGCCTTCCTCACCATCTTATATAGGCATGCCCCATTCAAAAAATGTAGAACCAGGAATAGATATAGCCCTTGGTTCACTCCAGACCTGTCTCCCCTTGACCAGCACAAAAACCTCCTGTGGTGTTCTGCATTAGCATCGAATAGCCCCCGTGATATGCAACTTTTCAGGGAAGTTAGGAACCAATATACACAGGCAGTTAGGAAAGCTAAGGCTAGATTTTTTAAACAGAAATTTGCATCCTGCAGTACAAACTCAAAAAAGTTCTGGGATACTGTAAAGTCCATGGAGAATAAGAGCACCTCCTCCCAGCTACCCACTGCTCTGAGGCTAGGAAACACTGTTACAACCGACAAATCCACTATAATTGAGAATTTCAATAAGCATTTCTCTACGGCTGGCCATGCTTTCCACCTGGCTACCCCTACCCCGGTCAACTGCCCGGCACCCACCACAGCAACCCGCGCAAGCCCATATCCAGATAGCTGATATTTTGAAAGAGCTGAAAAATCTGGACCCCTACAAATCAGCCAGGCCAGACAATCTGGACCCTCTCTTTCTAAAAATGATCTGCCAAAATTGTTGCAACCCCTATTACTAGCCTGTTCAACGTATCTTTTGTATTGTCTGAGATTCCCAAAGATTGGAAAGCTGCCACGGTCATCCACCTCTTCAAAGGGGGAGATACTCTAGACCCAAACTGCTACAGACCTATATCTATCCTACCCTGCATCTCTAAGGTCTTCGAAAGCCAAGTTAACGAAAAGATTACTGACCATTTTGAATCACATCGTACCTTCTCCGCTATGCAATCTGGTTTCCGAGCTGGTCATGGGTGCACCTCAGCCACGCTCAAGGTCCTTAACGATATCATAACCGCCATCGATAAGAGACATTACTGTGCAGCTGTATTCATCGACCTGGCCAAGGCTTTTGTTTCTGTAAATCTCCACATTCTTATTGGCAGACTCAACAGCCTTGGTTTCTCAAATGATTGCCTCGCCTGGTTCACCAACTACTTCCTTCTCTGATAGAGCTCAGTGTGTCAAATCTGAGGGCCTGTTGTCCGGACCTCTGGCAGTCTCTATGGGGGTGCCACAGGGTTCAATTTTCGGGCCGACTCTCTTCTCTGTATACATCAATGATGTCGCTCTTGCTGCTGGTGATTCTCTGATCCACCTCTACACAGATGACACCATTTTGTATACTTCTGGCCCTTCATTGGACACTGTGTTAACTAATCTCCAGATGAGCTTCAATGCCATACAACTCTCCTTCCGTGGCCTCCAACTGCTCTTAAACGCAAATAAAACTAAATGCATGCTATCCAACTGATCATTGCCTGCACCGGCCCACCCGCCCATCCAGCATCACTACTCTGGACGGCTCTGACTTAGAATACGTGGATAACTACAAATACCTAGGTGTCTGGCTAGACTGTAAACTCTCCTTCCAGACTCACATTAAGCATCTCCAATCAAAAATTAAATCTAGAATCGGCTTCCTATTTCGCAACAAAGCTTCCTTCACTCATGCTGCCAAACATACCCGCGTAAAACTGACCATCCTATCGATCCTTGACTTCGATGATGTCATCTATAAAATATCCTCCAACACTCTACTCAGCAAACTGGATGTAGTCTATCACAGTGCCATCCATTTTGCCACCAAAGCCCCATACACTACTCACCACTGCGACCTATACGCTCTCGTTGGCTGGCCCTCGCTTCATACTCGTCGCCAAACCCACTGGCTACAGGTTATCTACAAGTCTCTGCTAGGTAAAGCCCCACCTTATCTCAGCTCGCTGGTCACCATAGCAGCACCCACTCGTAGCACGCGCTCCAGCAGGTATATCTCACTAGTCACCCCCAAAGCCAATTCCTCCTTTGGTCGCCTTTCCTTCCAGTTCTCTGCTGCCACTGACTGGAGCGAACTGCAAAAATCACTGAAGCTGGAGATTCCCATCTCCCTCACTAGCTTTAAGAACCAGCTGTCAGAGCAGCTCACAGATCACTGCACATGTTCATAGCCCATCTGTATACAGCCCATCTATCTACCTCATTCCCATACTTGATTTATTTATTTTGCTCCTTTTGCACCACAGTATCTCTACTTGCACATCCATCTTTTGCACATCTACCATTCCAGTGTTTAATTGCCATATTGTTATTACTTCGCAACCATGGCCTATTTATTGCCTAACTCCCTTATTTGACCTTATTTGCACTCACTGTATATAGACTTTGTTTTATTTTTTTCTACTGTATTATTGACTGTATGTCTTGTTCATTCCATGTGTAACTCTGTGTTGTTGTATGTGTCGAACTGCTTTATTTTGGCCAGGTCGCAGTTGCAAATGAGAACTTGTTCTCAACTAGCTTACCTGGTTAAATAAATGTTAAATTAAAAATTAAAAATAAACAATTTCACAGTACCTCTATTTTCTATTGAAACATCATATTATTACTATGACCATTATCAATATGGTCAGACAATATGCCATCTCCTATGGTCATATGGCAAGACAGCACAAACAGATCTGGAACCAGGCTAATAAAGTATGACATTGAGGTAAACTAAGATCTTACTTGATGCCAGCGCTGCTCTTGGTCTCTGGGTCTACAGCAGTGTATGTTCCGATCAGGGTGTCGTTTGGAGTATTCTCCTGGACAGTAAATCGTACGATGGGGGCAGTGAACTCTGGTCCCTCGTCCACGTCCCCCACTGTGACATCCACAGGGATGGACACCCACTTGGCATTGGTCCCACTCAGCTCAGCCTGGTTACGGGCCATCACATCCAGCTTTAGGTTCTTGGTCTTCTCGTAGTCTAGAGGCTGGTGACACAGCGAAGACAAGGAGTGTCATTTTATTGCATTATTATTGGATTATCAGCCATCAATGACATTGTAATTGTACAAGAGTAAATAAGAGTAAATAAGTATTTTGTTTCAAGATTTTGACTCTCTTTATGTTATGGGATAATTTGCCTTATTTTAAAAATAATTATGAAAGTCAAGATCAGATCAAAAATATAGGTTAATTGTGAGTACCAACTCACCTTTGTTAGGTAAATTAGTCCTTCATTTGTTTTTGGGTCTCTTTCCATCCTGAAGTTCCCATTTTCGTTCCCCTTGGTGATGATGAACTCAGAGTTCCAGTTTGGTGTGTTAATTAAGTCCTTGTCTTCAATAGGGATTCTGAGGATGAGGCCTTTCTCTTGGTTCTCCATAACACTCACATTATACTGCAAGAGGAAAGCAGCATGTTCAATTATCTGACTGAGGTATATTGAATATCCATACTCTATAGCAAACAAAATATAGCACATTTTCACCATAACTATTGTTTTGCTGCCAAATAAACTGCGATATAAAATTGTCATTACTGTAAAAAAAAAAAATATTCAAGATTATTATTTTTTCCTTACAGATGTCTTTTTAAAAGTGGGAGGGTTGTCGTTGATATCTCCCACAACGATTGTGGCTGTAGCCGTGTTTGATAGACCATTCAGAGCGCCATTCATGTCTCTGATGTCCACTGTCACTGAATGTTTGTCGTTCACCTGAAAAACAAAATCCCCAAATATACATTTAGTTCAAATATACAATGAGTGCACAAAACATTAGGAGCACCTTCCCAATGTTGAGTTGCACCTATTTTGCCTTCAGAACAGCCTCAATTCGTTGGGGCATGGACTCTACAAGGTATTGAAAGTGTTCCACAGGGATTCTGGTCCATGTTGACTCCAAAGCTTCCCACATTTGTGTCAAGTCGACTGGATGTCCTTTGGGTGGTGGAACATTCTTGATACACACGGGAAACTGTTGAAACATCCAACCCTGTTGCTGTTCTTGACACACTCAAACGGGTGAACCTGGCACCTACTACCATACCCTGTTCAAAGGCACTGAAATATTTTGTCTTTGCTCATTCACCCTCTGAATGGCACATACACGCAATCCATGTCTCAATTGTCTCAAGGCTTAACAATTCTTCTTTAACCTGTCTCCTCATCTTTATCTACACTGATTGAAGTGGATTTAACAGGTGACTTCAACAAGGGATCGTAGCTTTCACCTGGATTCACCTGGTCAGTCTATGTCAGGGACAGAGCAAGTGTTCCTAATGTTCTGTGCACTCAGTGTATATTAAAACATGAATAATTCAAACAATGATAGCAGTGGTCACCAATGTGGAACCCTGGAAAACTAAGTGAGATATTTTGAAAGTACGAAGAGGAGACTAACTCTCACCTCTCTGTCAAGAGTGTCTGTTTTGGTGCTGATGACTCCTGTCTCTGGGTTGATGTAGAACAGGTTGGTCCCAGAGAGGAGGGAGTACCTGATCTTAGTGTGGTCTGTACCAGGCTCGTCTTTGTCTATGGCATTCACCTTCCCCACAACGGTACCTGCAATGGAACACATCACAACACACAGGCTATTAGTTCATATCCACAAGTTCCAGTTTCAAATGAATGTCTGGATGTGTGACAAATGTATCTGTAAATGTACTAATTCATGAAACATATGGCAAAATTCGTGAAACATATGGCATATAAACATATTTTCTATGTACTGTATTACAGAGGCTAAAGGTATTTCTTACTTCAGCTGTATGTTTCTCACCTGTGTTGCTTTGTTCCAGCACAGTAAACTGCAGTTGTCCAGTGAAAGTTGGTGCATTGTCATTCACATCTTCTACATTCACTGTGATGGGTAATGGTAAGTCTGTCTCCTGGTTGGTGTATCTGTCAAACACTCTGGCTTGAAACTGAAAAAAGAGATGTCATGTTTTATCATCATAGATAATCAATTATTAAATAATAAACCAATAAAGCAATAATTGTTGTCTACTACTCACTATAAACTGAGGGGTAACCTCGCGGTCAACAGCTCTGTGGACCTTCAGCATCCCAGTTTCCTTTACCACACTAAACACACCCACAGGGTCCTCTGTCACACCAGGCCCACTGAGGGTGTAGTACACCTTGTATGCGGCAGAAGAATCAGATGCAACCTAGACCAGAAAACAATCAAATATTATCTGGGGTCAAGCTTCAAAAGCAGTGGGATAATCATATAATTCGGGTTAGAAAATTGTACAGTAATGATGTGTTTTTGGTTGGATATGTTTCTCAATTTCTTTTCTTGGTTTTTGCAATCTTTATCACACCATTTGCCATTATTGTTAGTCGTATGGTTTGGCCTCAGACCCGTAAGTGTGAGCAGAGCCTGCTGAGCATCTGGTACATGTCATTGGCTTGGGCTAGTGTAAGAGTGGGGGGGGGTTGGGCCTGTTTGCCTGATCACAGCCTGGGCGTATGTGTGACTTCCATGTCGAGGCCCTTTTGGCAGGAGTGGGGGGTATGGGGTGGGCAGGAGGGGCATAGGTCTGATCTTCCTACCTCCCATCTCACACACATTGACCACAGCCCTTCCCACGCCCTGCTGCAGCTCTTCCGAATCGCGAAGCAAACAAGTGCTGTTTAGAATAACTTTTCTCAAAGGTTTCACAGAAAGCACACATGTATTTCTATATCCTCTCCAAAAATCATGATATTATTTGAATAGTGAAAATATTTCTAAAACCCATCCCTAGTGTTTACACAGGCAGCCCAATTCTAATATTTTGCCAGTAATCGGTCTTTTGACACAGAACTTAGTCAACAATTATAATGCTTTAGACCTTTTACTTGCTAGGCGGGTATGACCATTTCTGTTTTGCAAAATGTAGAGACACAGAAAACCTGAGTCTACGCCTGTCACGCCCTGGTCTTAGTATTTTGTGTTTTTCTTATTTATTTGGTCAGGCCAGGGTGTGACATGGGTTTATTTTTTTGTTGTGTTTATGTATAGGGGTTTTTCGTAGGTTTTGGGATTGTGGCTTAGTAGGGTTGTTTAGGAGAGTCTATGGCTGCCTGAGGCGGTTCTCAATCAGAGTCAGGTAATTCTCGTTGTCTCTGATTGGGAACCATATTTAGGTAGCCCGGGTTTCACTGTGGGTTTTGTGGGTGATTGTTCCTGTCTCAGTGTGTTTGTATTCACTAGATAGGCTGTATAGGTTTTCACGTTCCGTTTCTTGTTTTTGTATTTGTCGTGTTTATTCTTTCATTAAACATGTATCGAACTAACCACGCTGCATTTTGGTCTGACTCTCCTTCGACGGAAGAAAGCCGTAACAACGCCTTCACTATGGTGAATCACTAAAACAATACAGAAATACACTACGGATAAGGAATGAACAGCACGTCAGAAATCAGCTCAATGTAATTGAAGAATCCATAGACTCTAACCACTTCTGGAAAAATAGAAAAACACTAAATAAACAACAACACGAAGAGTTATCTATCCAAAACGCTGATGTATGGGTAAACCACATCTCCAATCTTTTTGTCCCTATAACACAGAACAAACAGCAACAACATATACATGATCAAATACAAACCATAGAATCAGCTATTAAAGACTACCAGAACCCACTGAATTCTCCAATTACATTGAATGAACTAAAGGACAAAAAACAAACCCTCCAACCCAAAAGGCCTGTGGTGTTGATGGTATCCTCAATGAAAGTATAAAATATCCAGACAACATTTTTTTAAATGTATTTAACCTTTATTTAACTAGGCAAGTCAGTTAAAAACAAATTCTTACTTACAATGACGGCCTAATTGGCTTTAACATCATTTTTAGCTCTGGCATCTTCCCCAATATTTGGAACCAAAGACTGATCACCCCAATCCACAAAAAAATCCACAAAAGTGGAGACAAATTTGACCCCAATAACTACTGTGGGATATGCGTCAACAGGAACTTTGGGGAAATCCTCTGCATTATCATTAATGGCAGACTCATACATTTCCTCAGTAAAAACAATGTACTGAGAAAATGTCAAATTGGCTTTTTACCAAATTACTGTACGACAGACACCTTAATTGACAAATAAACAAACAAAAACAAAGGCAAAGTCTTCTCATGCTTTGTTGATTTAAAAACCTTTGACTCAATTTGGCATGAGCGTCTGATTCCATCTAGACACCGTTGCCCTAGAGCACACAAAAAAAAGACATACCTTGGTCTAAACATCAGCGCCACAGGTAACTTCAACAAAGCTGTGAATGAGCTGAGGGACAAGGCAAGAAGGGCCTTGCCATCAAAATGAACATAAAATTTGACATACCAATTAGGATCTGGTTAAAAATACTTGAATCAGTTATAGAACACATTGCCCTTTATGGTTGTGAGGTCTAGGGTCCGCTCACCAACCAAGAATTCACAAAATGAGATAAACACCAAATTGAGACTCTGCATGCAGAATTCTGCAAAAATATCCTCTGTGTACAACATAAAACACCAAATAATGCATTCAGAGCAGAATTAGGCTGATACCCGCTAATGATCAAAATCCAGAAAAGAGACGTTAAATTCTACAACCACCTAAAAGGAAGCGATTCCCAAATCTTCCATAAATAATCCATCACCTAAGCAAGCTGGTCCTGGGGCTATTTTCAGAAACACAAACAGACCCCACAGAGCCCCAGGACAGCAATACACCCAACCAAATCATGAGAAAACAAAAAGATAATTACTTGACACATTGGAAAGAATTAACATAAAAACTAAGCAAACTAGAATGCTATTTTGCCCTAAACAGAGAGTACATAGTGGCAGAATACTTGACCACTGTGACTGACCCAAACTAAAGGAAAGCTTTGACTATGTACAGACTCAGTGAGCATAGCCTTGCTATTGAGAAAGGCCGCCATAGGCAGACCTGGCTCTCGAGAGAAGACAGGCTATGTGCACACTGCCCACAAAATGAGGTGGAAACTGAGCTGCACTTCCTAAGCACGTGCCAAATGTATGACAATATTAGAGACCCATATTTCCCTCAGATTACACAGATCCACACAGAATTTGAAAACAAACCCAATATTGATGAACTCCCATATCTACTGGGTGAAATACCACAGTGACTCATCACAGCAGCAAGATTTATGACCTGTTGCCACAAGAAAAGGGCAACCAGTGAAGAGCAAACACCATTGAAAATACTACCCATATTTATGTTTATTTATTTTCCCTTTTGTAATTTAACTATTTGCACATTGGGGCCATCGACGGAACGAGGAAGAGCTAGACTAGCAGTAGAATTTGAATGGGTTAAACTGATGCAAGAGTTGGGGATAGAGGATGCATCTGTCATTAGTAATGTTTCAGAGTAACATGACAAACTAACCCTTTACAAATAGCTCGCCACAAGGTTAGAATATGACTCAGCGCTAAAGCTGACCTGGTCCCGAGAAGAGTATATAAGGAGAGTGCCTTCCTTAAGAGGGCATGATAGTGCTACTTGACTTATCACCGACAGACAGCTCGTGATACTTCAACTATCATCAACCTAAAAGGTCATATCTGACTTTCATACTCTAGAACAAATGTATCTCGACTTCTGATTTCTGAACGAGACATACTGAGACAACTACCCTCCACACTCCTCGTGCTGAATAAATCCACCTCCCAACCGAGGTGGGTGAATAGCAACAGTGGTGTTATAAGTTTTTTTTGTCTCGAACTGTTCTCTTCACTAATCAGTAAATCATTGTATCTGTTTCTCCTACTAGAGGTTGTACTAAGTGATTGGATAAGCCTCTGGAGAAATTGTGAGTGGAAGAACATACTCTTTGGGGACCAACCAGGTCAACCAGCGCTAAGGTAATTAACTGCTTGTTGTAGTACATATATATAAGGCATTAATAGTAGTAAGTGTTTTGATGATTGTTGATGTTATAGATTAAGGACAAAGAGGAAACTGTAATAACGTGTACAACTGTGTGACTTGCAAATATTGAATAAAAAGTAGAAACTAGACCCAAAACCCTAGGGGAGAGAACGTCTCTGACACTCCTGTTTTAGGGGAACAAGTCTAGTTTCTACACAAAAGACAATTTAAAGGATTGGACAGCCAACTCATGTATATAGTAAAAAGCAAAGTTACTCTGTATTAATATTCAAGCAGTATTAACCGACGGGTGTAGGCATTAAATCGTAAATTGTTTGTCTAGATACTAGAGTGATTGGGAACCCTATAAGAGTAATGGCGGGTTGAAGAGTCTACTGATTGGGAACCCTATAAGAGTAATGGCGGGTTGAAGAGTCTACTGATTGGGAACCCTATAAGAGCAATGGCGGGTTGATGAGTCTACTGATTGGGAACCCTATAAGAGTAATGGCAGGTTGAAGAGTCTACTGATTGGGAACCCTATAAGAGCAATGGCGAGGTGAAGAGTCTACTGATTGGGAACCCTATAAGAGCAATGTCGAGGTGAAGAGTCTACTGATTGGGAACCCTATAAGAGTAATGGCGGGTTGAGGAGTCTACTGATTGGGAACCCTATAAGAGCAATGGCGGGTTGAGGAGTCTACTGATTGGGAACCCTATAAGAGCAATGGCGGGTTGAAGAGTCTACTGATTGGGAACCCTATAAGAGCAATGGCAGGTTGAGGAGTCTACTGATTGGGAACCCTATAAGAGCAATGGCGGGTTGAGAGTCTACTGATTGGGAACCCTATAAGAGTAATGGCAGGTTGAAGAGTCTACTGATTGGGAACCCTATAAGAGTAATGGCGGGTTGAAGAGTCTACTGATTGGGAACCCTATAAGAGTAATGGCAGGTTGAAGAGTCTACTGATTGGGAACCCTATAAGAGTAATGGCGGGTTGAAGAGTCTACTGATTGGGAACCCTATAAGAGCAATGGCAGGTTGAAGAGTCTACTGATTGGGAACCCTATAAGAGTAATGGCAGGTTGAAGAGTCTACTGATTGGGAACCCTATAAGAGTAATGGCGGGTTGAAGAGTCTACTGATTGGGAACCCTATAAGAGTAATGGCGGGTTGAAGAGTCTACTGATTGGGAACCCTATAAGAGTAATGGCGAGTTGAAGAGTCTACTGATTGGGAACCCTATAAGAGCAATGGCGGGTTGAAGAGTCTACTGATTGGGAACCCTATAAGAGTAATGGCGAGTTGAAGAGTCTACTGATTGGGAACCCTATAAGAGTAATGGCGAGTTGAAGAGTCTACAGATTGGGAACCCTATAAGAGCAAATCAAATCAAATCAAATCAAATCAAATCAAATTTTATTTGTCACATACACATGGTTAGCAGATGTTAATGCGAGTGTAGCGAAATGCTTGTGCTTCTAGTTCCGACAATGCAGTAATAACGAGCAAGTAATCTAACTAACAATTCCAAAAAAAAAAAAAAAAAACTACTGTCATACACAGTGTAAGGGGATAAAGAATATGTACATAAGGATATATGAATGAGTGATGGTACAGAGCAGCATAGGCAAGATACAGTAGATGATATTGAGTACAGTATATACATATGAGATAAGTATGTAAACCAAGTGGCATAGTTAAAGTGGCTAGTGATACATGTATTACATAAGGATGCAGTCGATGATATAGAGTACAGTATCTACGTATGCATATGAGATGAATAATGTAGGGTAAGTAACATTATATAAGGTAGCATTGTTTAAAGTGGCTAGTGATATATTTACATCATTTCCCATCAATTCCCATGATTAAAGTGGCTGGAGTAGAGTCAGTGTCATTGACAGCAATGTCGAGGTGAAGAGTCTACTGATTGGGAACCCTATAAGAGTAATGGCGAGGTGAAGAGTCCACTCTATAAAAGGTAAATACTCTTAAGTCTGATTGATATTATCTAAGATTCCGAAACACGCCTGACGGCACCACAACAGCTAATCTCTGAATAAAAGGGCAGGATACGTAACCAGGCCAGTCCGGCGGGCCTGTGAGTCACCTGTTAGCCGGGTGACATACGAACTTGAGTGAGACGACTTGTGTCACTCTCAACGGAGTACCTTAATGGTCCTAAAGCAAAATCCCCTACCGCAACACTTGGCGCCCAACGTGGGGCTCGATAATATCATATATATACAGATAGAGAACCTACCAAGAAAATCCTTGAGGATGAGGAAATAAGAAAAGTACTATAGAGTTTATAACTAAATAGGAAATCTTATACAAAACCTAAAGGTAAATGAGGAAATAAGAAAAGTACTATAGAGTTTATAACTAAATAGGAAATCTTATACAAACTCCTCCGGGTAAATGAGGAAATAAGAAAAGTACTATAGAGTTTATAAGTAAATAGGAAATCTTATACAAACTCCTCCGGGTAAATGAGGAAATAAGAAAAGTACTATAGAGTTTATAAGTAAATAGGAAATCTTATACAAAACCTCAAGGTAAAGAAGGAAAAAAGATGAAGGTAGAAAAAGAGTGATTTTATAAGCATTACATTTAATTATGAAAATAAATATGTTGCAGTTCCTAGGGATGGTAAATTACTGGATGGATCCCATACTATGGATCCCATACTATGCAACATATGTACAATTATTGATGAGACTGATTTAAGATTAACCCAGGTTATTGTTAGATGAAATACAGTGGACTCCTGAAGGAGAGATTTCACTAGTACAGAAAACATATGCTATGTTTAGCAGGGTTTTGGCTTTATCTAATCATTTGAAGGTTTGTCTTTAAATAGTAGAAAGATGACAAGGGTATATGGCATCTGTTGTGATCCAGGATCATTGAGAGTATTGGGTTAATTAAGCTGAACTATATAATTATTTTATAGATTACTACATAGAAATGTTGAGTTCTATAAAATTCATTAGTGCAAACAGGGAGACAGTGAGACAGTCAGTCAAAATGTGGAAGCAGAAACCATATCTGGTACTGACAGTATTAGCTGCGGCAACAAGAAGCAGATGCGGAAGCGAAAAAGGCCGGTTTTAAACCACAGCCATTAAAGCAGTAGTTGTTAAAAGAGGAAGTTAAACATAGACATAACTATATTGAAGGATTGTCAGTCTAAGAGCACCAGTGAAAGAGTGGGGGCTCGTCCAGGATCCATGTGCAAATTTATCAGGTCAGTTAGACATCGACACAGGAGTAGGGGAATGGGATTTTACATAGACGCAAATAATGCAAAGAGAGGCTAACCTAGAAAAGGCTAGTCAAAGAAAAAAGACAGCCGCAGTGCAAAGAGTGGACACCTCAGGAGACGCAGGGGTACCCACTAAACCAGGGAGAAGAGATAGGGCAAGGCAGCAACCCCAGCAGCAAACCCAAGCAGGGCCACGGGCTCAGAGTAAACCGGCCTTCCAACATAAACCCAAAACACCCCAAAAGGATGGAGGTAAAACTACCTAGCAAAAGAAAGACCCCAAACCACGTGACAATACGGCAGCAGGACCATCAGGTGTTAAAACCGGGGGCCCCCCAAAAACCAGCCTCCCTGGACGTAGCGGCCTTTGGAGCCCTCACACAGGAGGAAAAAACTCAAAGGAGAGAAGATTATGCTAAGTGGAATGAGGCGAATCCTGGTAGAAAATGAAAAAGTGCAAACTGGTTAATGGGAACCCTGGAAAGAAACTTAAAAGTACCGATAGTGGGCAAGACTTTTCTTATAGATACCGGGGCAGACCGCAGTATGACTAATAATCCAGGAGAACCAGTGGGTACCCTCAGGGTAAAATTTCCAGAAGGACAACAAAAAGATATGAAAATAATCAACCATTTTAAACCTGTAAATGTTCCAGACTAAATAGAGAGGGTCAGAACAGAAACGGACTTACCAGAGAAAAATATTATTCAAATAATAGAAAAGCTAGGTGAAATAAAAATACAGCAGTTTAAAGACGGTAACCTACTAACCTCTAATGAAGAATCTGAAAGGACTATTAAGTGTTTTAACAAACCTCTTAAAGGCCCCATACAAAAATATGACATGGAAGGAGCCAAAATGGCGCTGTTGGAAATATATTGGAATAAAATAATGGCCCTAGCCCAAGGCCAGGACATAATAATAAAGGACAATTAACTTAACAAAATGTGGGCACAACTAGTTGAGGGAAGTAACCACAACTAGTTGGGACAAATGGTGAAATATAGTTTGTATCAAACCAAGAAACGGAAGAAGGGCCTCCTCCCGTGGTACAAAAGAGGAAGGCCACAAACATAGAAAAACCCAGAGACATAGTGGTTTTTACAGACGGCAGTGAGAAATCAGGTCCCACTGTGTGGGGTTTTATTATAAAAAATATAGAAACCTGTAATTACCTGTAATTATATTCCGGGTTGCAATTCGGCTTGCAAACTAACCTCTGATCAAAGAAGTTTCCTGTGGTCTCTTGTATAACGTAGGGCAGAATTCCCTTACAATACTAATCAAATACCAATTGATTTTTAGAATATACAACTGTCCTGTATAGGCTACCTGAACCTGCATGACATGAGCCGCCCTCACGCTCTCTCCTTTGATAGAAAGTTCTGCGTCTATTAATGCCAAATAATAGGCCTTACATACAGTCAGTCCACACTCAGAACACTAGCTTACTATATTGTTTCATTATGCAGTGTACTATCTATAGCTATATACTGTATTTAGCTGCTATTTAGAACTTTAAAAAAATACACATCAAATAGCCAAACAATGAGGAAAAAAGTAGTCTACTTGAGGATAAATTCAGCCACTAGTTAATGTTGAATTTAGTGGGTTTGTCTGACTAATAGCCTACACAAATGGGCTGCAATATTCAAATGAAATGAAATACAAATAAATCCAACTTGAAAGACTCCCCTGGTGTCATAATATATTTTGATATTGCAACCACGTAATTCAATCAGCATGTACGAAATCACAGACAGACTTTTTTTGTTCAAGCCCTCAAGAACTGTTGTCTGCTAATGGTGATAATCTGTTTGCATTTGCCAATGTATTGTCTTTCCAATATCCAGACAACCTGTCCCCAGAGCTTCCTATACAGTAATTTAATCTATCTCCATAACGTGTTGAGGCCGGCAATTAAGTAGAATGAGAGGCTCAATTAAAGATGTTTCAGAACTGCTATATTTGAAGCACAACTCCCTTCTGCACAGTTTCTTGTCTACAACAACTCCATTCGGATTAAACAGCCTAGCTGTTGGTTGCTCATTGTAGTCTACTTCTTCTCATTAAGGTTACTTCATTCAGACATTTTTAATTCCATTTTGCATTGATTAGAAATATCCCACTTCACCTGCTAGGCCTACATGGAGCCTCTGCCCCTTGAATTGCTGGACAATAACAGCAAGCTACATGTGTGAAACGTGTGTAGACTACTGGTATGTATTTGTTATGGGGCGCAAGTCATAAAAACTACATTCAAAAGTGTGTTGCTTTATTAAATGAAGAATGTCAAATGTCATGTTATACACTTGTGTGTAGCAATGTCACATGGCTCATTTGATTTAATTCAGACAAAGCCTTTTCATTGTTAAAAAAGGCCTGTATTATTTTCTTTGAAAAAGTGAATACTCACACAACATCCATTGGGATATTGTATTAATAGATTAACCATGCCCACTAACCCTGTGTATACATGTATGTGGTTGGGTGTGTATGGGTGTGTACCATCTGGTGAGGGCGTGGAGCATACAGGTACAGAATGTGCCTTAGCCACAAGTGAGAAAGAGTGAGAAATAAAGTGGATCATGGGTAAGGAGAATTGAAAGCACAGGTAGAGGATCATTTGGATGTTGCCCATGTAGGAGTGTGTTATGACTACATTACATGAAATATGGACAAAGCTTCGGTTTATTGTCCATATTCAAATAGACAGAATGTGCTGAAAGTAATGGAAGTTGTAACTTATTTTAAGGACATTACCAGATCAACTTCCTTTGGAAATGGAGGGACGTCGTTTTCTATGATGTTGAAGGGCAGAGGGCTCCAACGTCTTTTGGAGCGCTTTAGTAGACCATCTTTCAACACCTGAAACATGCAAAAAGTCACGACACTACAAACATAATACAGTACTTATTTAAAAAGTATAGGACTAGCATCTTCAACATCTTTTACTCTAAGCCCATGTGGAATCCACCTTACTTTTCTAGAGTTCTGGACAAGGTAAACATCCATGTTTTTCTTCTGACCATCGGGGTCCTGAAACTGCACTGAGAATGTCCTGCCATTGGCTGGTACGATAGTGATGTGGACTGTTACTATAGTTCCATCTGCCTGTACTGTGAAGTCCGGGTCACAAGAGGTAAAATGCAAGGTCTTGGTGTCACAGTTGTCGACATCAACTGAACAATGAGAGAGAAAGAAATGTTATGAACTGTACAATTACTAAAAACAACATGAATTATCCTAAACAAGATTATGATTATGATTAAAGATGATTAAGGATGTCAACTGGTTATAAAAAGTGTATGACTATATTGATTGTTTCATTCAGTATCAATTACATACAACGTTTGACAGGACTGGAGTATTTGTGAATGTTTAGTTACCTTTTGAAATAACATGCCCAACTGGTACTGTCTGAGGTACTGCTGCTTGTATGGAGCCGGGGATAAAGCAGGAGTCCACACATGAGATGATCTGGAGTTAACACATGAGAGTGATATTGTTCATTCTAACAACGTGCATATGATACGATAGTTGTGTTACAAATATCGTACTGCAATTATTTGTATTGTCTATTATTGGAACCAAAAGAATGAGACATTTACATTTTCAAGAACATAGTCTGCATAGGTAGATGTATCAACAAGCCGCACCTTGCCAGTGATATACAGTCTAATATTACACAACTGCACAAAATAAATGTTACGTTTGCCAATTCAATTACATTCATAGACTCGAAGGAAGTTGACAAATCCAAATCAAATGTCAAAATTACAGAAAAACTTTCATTTCATATGTACTTACCAAAAAGATGCATAAATTGACATTTAAGTTCCGTTCCATTTTTGTTACTACCATTCGAAACATCAAGACTATAGTGACGAAACCACACGCAGGAACAAGAAGTATAAGTGTTTCTGTCAAGGGCGAGGATTAGAGGGTGGAATATCCTTACACCAATCAACAGTAACCGAATTGTGTCCGTATGCGTCTTCCATTGCAGGGATCGGAATGACGGTTTCATTTATGAAAAAGTACCCCGCCCGCGATTACTCAATTGGCTACCTCGACGACGGGACGCATTCCTCGTCTAGTACTCCACCCTCTTTCAGTCTGTGAAAATAACAGTACAGATGTGTGATTTAACATGTGATCAGCTGCTCAAAGCTTGTGGTTTGGTGTGAGCCATGCACGCTAAGCAAATTGGTTATTTCGAAAGAAATCACAGAGAACAAATGTTACCAATAGGGGGAAGCATTGTATCGGTAATGGGTTGTTGTCTGAAAACAATGGAATGTCCTCTTGGCTTTTTTTCTCAACTATCAACTGTCCCATGCAATGGATTTAAAATTGAAATAATTGTTTCTGTTTTTTCTATATCTAAAAAAATTAAAGCAAGTAGACACATACAGCTATTTTGTAATGTTAATTTAATCCTTAGTGCAGTTATCATGCAAAGTACTTTATAACTCCATTCTGTTCCAGGGAAATTAAGATAGGAACGTGTCATGTATTTCAAGAGTAAACTCTCTCTATTTCTATCATTGCATAATCTCAATGATGATGGATTGAACTGCTGAAAGCCACAATAAATAAACTTGATCCGTGTTCAGGGAATACAGTGCCTTCAGAAAATATTCAGGCCCTTTGACTTTATCCACATTGTTCTAAAATGTATTAAATAAAATAATTCTCAGCAATCTACACACAATACCCAATAATGACACATTTAAAAATATAAAACAGAAATATTTTATTTACGTAATTATTCAGACCCTTTGCTATGAGACTCGAAATTGAGCTCAGGTGCATCCTGTTTCCATTGATCATCCTTGAGATGCTTCTGCAACTTGGAGTCCACCTGTGGTAAATTCAATTGATTGGACATGATTTGGAAAGGCACAGTGTAATGAGTGCGCTAAGAGTCGGGAAGCAAGTACAGGGAGTGAGTATTTTAATTAATTAATAAATAAACAAAACAACAAACAAACAACACACTGACATGAAAACAGAGTCAATAACACCTGAGGAAAGGTGACATATATCTGGAAGATAATCAAGGAAGTGATGGAGTCCAGGTGAGTGTCATGAGGTGCTCGTGCGCTTGACGATGGTGACAGATGTGCAGGATAATCAGCATCCTGATGACCTAGAGGCCGGAGAGGGAGTATACGTGACACACACACAATCTCTATAAGGTCCCACAGTTTACAGTGCACGTCAGAGCAAAAACCAAGCCATGAGGTCTAAGGAATTGTCCATAGAGCTCCGAAACAGGATTGTGTCAAGTCACAGATCTGGGGAAGGGTACCAAAACATTTCTGCAGGCCTTTATGGTAGAGTTGCCAGATGGAAGCCACTCCTCAGTAAAAGGCACATAACAGCCCGCTTGGAGTTTGCCAAAAGGCACCTAAAGACTCTCAGACCATGAGAAACAAGATTATCTGGTCTGATGAAACCAAGATTGAACTCTTTGGCCTGAATGCCAAGCGTCACATCTGGAGGAAACCTGGCACCATCCTTATAGTGAAGCATTCTTTTAAATAAATTTGAAACATTTTCTAAAAAAGTTTTTGCGTTTGTCGCTATGGGGTATTGTGTGTGTAGATTGATGGGGGGGGGGGATTTGATCAATATAGAATAAGTCTGTAACGTAACAAAATGTGGAAAAAGTCAAGGAGTCTGAATACTTTCCGAATGCACTGTATTCTGTGTCATTATTATGAATAGTAGGACATTTGAGTGCACTCGGACGGACCGGCAAGGCCTTTCAAATATTCTGTTAGGCCCATTTAAAACCTTTCCTGATCATGTACCAGAAGGTACATCAACTCTCTCTGCCCCTCTTTCTGCATGCAGTTTATTCAAGCATGGTGATTAAGAGAGCATTATGGGCTCCTCCCTAACCCCACAGGAATGTGGTTTGGATAGGGCCTGAAGTGGGGGAGGCTGGGTTCTGTGTACCAGACAGTTGAGCTCATGCTATCACTATAAACTGCTGATAAGACTGAGCATTCTGAGTCAGGAGTGAGTTCAGAGAGCGAGAGAGATTATGGCAAACCTAATTGCCTCTATTACATTTTCACTAACATTTTAGAGCATACATCAGATGTTTGAATTTCCCAGTGATGGGCCAACATTAGAGTATCACACTCCATTGAGCATTGCTGTTCTTGGTTTGTTTAATATTAGACTGCATTCAGAATCCACACACAGAATCCGAACAGGAGAAGAGCAGACAACAAGCACACTTGCAGTGAAATATTTGTTTTCTCTGTGGGTCTGGGACATGGGTGTAGACATAATGAGAGGCCTTCGGGGAGAATATAACACCATAATGCAAACCAGATACACACACACTGGAAATGCCCCTAAAACAATGTCCTCTCCACTCTCTCTCTTCTGTCAGTCTCCAAGTGAAAGTGATGCACTTTTATAGGGGCTAGTCCAGCAATGCTGTTTGTGCAAAGCATAAAGGATTATTCACTGTGTGCAAACGTTAATATCAGTAAAGACAAAAACAAATCAACCTCATACTCACAAATCAAATCAAATTGTATTTGTCACATGCGTCGAACACAACTGGTGTACACTTAACCGTGAAATGCTTGCTTATGAGCCCTTCCCAACGATGTGGTTAAAAAAATGGAATAAAAATAGTAACACAAGAAGAATAAAGTACATAAGAATGGAGCTATACAGGGAGTACCAGTACCAGATCAATGTGGAGCTATATACAGGGAGTACCAGTACCAGATCAATGTGGAGCTATATACAGGGCATACCAGTACCAGATCAATGTGGAGCTATATACAGTGAGTACCAGTACCAGATCAATGTGGAGCTATATACAGTGAGTACCAGTACCAGATCAATGTGGAGCTATATACAGGGAGTACCAGTACCAGATCAATGTGGAGCTATATACAGGGCATACCAGTACCAGATCAATGTGGAGCTATATACAGTGAGTACCAGTACCAGATCAATGTGGAGCTATATACAGTGAGTACCAGTACCAGATCAATGTGGAGCTATATACAGGGCATACCAGTACCAGATCAATGTGGAGCTATATACAGTGAGTACCAGTACCAGATCAATGTGGAGCTATATACAGGGCATACCAGTACCAGATCAATGTGGAGCTATATACAGGGCATACCAGTACCAGATCAATGTGGAGCTATATACAGTGAGTACCAGTACCAGATCAATGTGGAGCTATATACAGTGAGTACCAGTACCAGATCAATGTGGAGCTATATACAGGGCATACCAGTACCAGATCAATGTGGAGCTATATACAGGGCATACCAGTACCAGATCAATGTGGAGCTATATACAGGGCATACCAGTACCAGATCAATGTGGAGCTATATACAGGGAGTACCAGTACCAGATCAATGTGGAGCTATATACAGGGAGTACCAGTACCAGATCAATGGGGAGCTATATACAGGGAGTACCAGTACCAGATCAATGTGCAGGGGTACGAGGTATTTGACGTAGATATGTACATGAAGGCAGGGTAAAGTGACTAGGCATCAGGATAGATAATAATAAGAGTAAAATAAAGAACAGAATAGCAACAGCATGTGATGAGTGTATGTGTGTTTGTGTTGTCGGTATGTGTAGGTAGTGTATGTGAATGTGTGGGGGTTTGTGTGAGAGTGTCTGTCACGCCCTGACCGTAGATTGCTTTGTATGTTTCTATTTTTAGTTTAGTCAGGGTGTGATGTGGGTTGGCATTCTATGTTTGTATGTCTAGGTTGTGTATTTCTATGTGTTTGGCCTGGTATGGTTCTCAATCAGGGACAGCTTTCTTTCGTTGTCTCTGATTGAGAACCATACTTAGGTAGCCTGTTTTCCCACTGTTAGTTGTGGGTGGTAATTTTCTGTTGAGTGTTTGTTGCACCTGTCAGAACTGTTTCGGCTATTCTTTTTGTTATTTTGTATTCAGTGTTCAGTCAGAATAAATAATATGAACATGTACCACGCTGCACCTTGGTCTTCACCTTCTTCTAATGAATGCCGTTACAGTGTCAGTGTAGAATGTGTGTGCATACAGTATAGTGTGTGTGTGTGTGTGTGTGTGTGTGTGTGTGTGTGTGTGTGTGTGTGTGTGTGTGTGTGTGTGTGTGTGTGTGTGTGTGTATATATATATATATATATATATATATATATATATATATATATATATATATATATATATATAGAAGGAATTTTTAAAGATTGTGTCAAATTGCCAATTGGCAACCCATCACTTATGGGATTAATTGACACATAAACAAACATTACAATAATTCACTTTGGTAATTAAATGCTAATTCTTCTTCCGGTGTTCTCTGCATTGCACATTGCATAAAGGGTGAGAAAATATAAGGTAAAAATCAATACATAATAGTAATTAAGGTTATCCAAACAATAATTCTATCCCTAGAGCAGTAAAAAAATATATACATACAAACAAACGTACAGACGGTATACATACGTACATAATATAACATAACATAACATATACAGATAAATAAATACAGAGAAAAAGAAACCGAAGGCATTTGAACCCTGTCTGTCACGAAGAGAAGATTCGTATGGGAGACAAGCCTATACACAATCTATATACACACGTGCCATTTACCACATAGAAGCTAAATATTTTTACAATTTAATTATAAGTAGTCTTTTATTCCAAGCTTTATCTAAATATTCCGAAAACAGAAATACACAGTGGATATATATACATGTACTATATATAGTCCAGGTAACCAATAATTAGCTCAGTGGCATAGCCAGAAATTTGTTGGTGGGTGGGCCTGCAGAAATGTGCCATGGGGCAAAGAGAAAAATGTGCAGTTTTGTAGCAAATCTCATGCTATTATACACATTTTGCCATGAGGCTGACACACAATTTAGCAAAATATAGGTGTGTTGACTGTAATAAGGGCACTGGATTATGAGCTGTCTTTTTCGCTAAATGAACAAATAAAATAGGCACTGGCATGGTGCATATAGCCATAGAAGCAAAGTGACATTATGCTTCAATGCAGTCATATCGTTGGCTTATTGAGGGTGTGACTTTCAGTTAGTTCTTATTGGCCCACCATCTTGTGAGATGGAATGTCATTCCAGTTCATCTATTCTGTTATATTTAATAACATCTGACTAACCCAAAGCACTGCTTGCTATGAACTATATCGGATGGCGTTTGCATGATTAGGTAAAAAGACAAATAATGTTATGTTTGGAACACTGACAAGTAAAGAGCATAAAAAGAAACGCGTCTGAATTGACTATTTAGCAGTCCTATCGCTTGGGGGTAGAAGCTTTCTCAGAGTCTGTTTGTCCAAGAGCCGATGCTCCGGTTACCGTTTGCCGGACGGTAGCAGAGTGAACAGTCTATGACTTGGGTGGCTGGAGTCTTTGGCCGTTTTTCAGGCCTTCCTCTGATACCGCCTTATATAGAGGTCCTGGATGGCAGGGAGCTCGGCCTCAGTGATTAACAATAGCAATCTCTTCTTTCACCCACACTAGTCAACTATTTACTGATGAAGTCATTTAGAGCTTACTGTTTTTTTCAAGTGTACTGTGATCCTGTGGCCACTGTTTCTTAGTAAAGTATTATGTTTATCCTTAAAGCATTGATTCCTCGTCTGGTCTCTTCTCTGCACCTGGGTCCAACCACACCACATCACAGGAACTCCTTCAAGACTGTTGGAAAAGTATTCCAGCTGAAGCTGACTGAGAGAATGCCAAGAGTGTGCAAAGTTGTCATCAAGGAAAAGGGTGGCTACTTTGAAGAATCTCAAATATAAAATATATTTTGATTTGTTTAACATTTTTATTGGTTACTACATGATTCTATATGTGTTATTTCATAGTTTTGATGTCTTCACTATTATTCTACAGTGTAGAACATAGTTGTAATAAATTAAGAAAAACTTGAATGAGTAGCTGTGTCTATACTTTTGACTGGTACTGTACATGCTAGTTGACACCTGCAAGAGTTAACACAGCATCAATACACCGCCCTCTGGCACTGCACAGGCCTGTAGTGATGGTGAATCATTTTACTTTGAAATTCACAAGGGGTTATAGTGATGTCAGTTATTGTTAACACAATATATCACAATATATATTAATATATCTTACCTGTGATAGTAATTTCCTGTGGGAGTGTTCTTTTTATGTAGAAAACACCCATCCTTAACCAGATCT
This sequence comes from Oncorhynchus tshawytscha, assembly GCF_018296145.1. Taxonomy (NCBI): domain Eukaryota; kingdom Metazoa; phylum Chordata; class Actinopteri; order Salmoniformes; family Salmonidae; genus Oncorhynchus; species Oncorhynchus tshawytscha. Next base: position 61,179,060 of record NC_056438.1, read on the forward strand.
GGAAGACGAACATGTGCATGAAGAACATAACGTGAGAAAGTTAAGGTAGGGTTATCCTTCATACGGGACAATTTTGGAGACATTCCAGAAGAATTTGATGAGATGCTCTGATGTTACCTCCCTAACTCTCTCATTCACATAAAACAGTCCTTTTAATTACACAGTCAATTTTTACAAACATGACCCAATAGAAGAACAGGTCTTATCATTTAAAGCAATTACATTTATGGGCATAGCCAAATCACAAATTGGGTTCATATTTTTTCTGCTAATGATTTACAAGTCTTAGTTTTATTTGCCCTGAATATTTCAAATATTTAGTCGTGGTTATCGCCTAGATGTATGATTTATGTGTTCTTCCAACATCAAGCCACATACTTTTTATGTACCTGTATATCTTATCAACTGTTGGGAATTCTTTCTACCGTCTGTTGATGCTCTGAGTTCAATGTAAACACAAAACAATACCTCAGGTCTTTGCAACTTCAGTAGAATTGTTGTTGACAGATGAGGGTGTGGCTCTGTCAATCCAAGAGAAATAATATTTTCTCACTCACACACACACTGCACCCTTCACCCGTTGCCTCCCTCAGCCACCCACATCTCCCCCTCCTTCTACCCCCGCCTCCCCAACTCTCACACTCCTTTCCTAAGCTACCATTGTCCCTCACCCCACCCACCCAAACACCCTCTCCCCTTCCCAGCTCAAGCTGGGTTGAAGCCAGTGAGTGAGAGGGAGGGGCACTGCCATTAAGTGTGAGGATGATTCATTGTCTGGGTGAGAGAAGTTGCATTAGAAGCCTAGAAAACGTAGACACTATTCATAATTATGATTACGTCTTAGACAGAAGAGCTAACAAACTGCTGCACTGTCAGTATCAGGATTTTTAAGTCAAAGAACTTTGGTCTGTGGCCTTTCTACAATTCATTTCAGTCTTTAATGTTGTACAATAAATGAAAGCCTGATATAGAGGTCCTGGATGGCAGGGAGCCCGGCCCCAGTGATGAACAATTAAGTCTGTTGTTGAATTTCTGTGTTGCTACACAAACACTATCTCTTCTTTCTCCCACACTAGTCATCCATTTACTGATCAAGTAATTTAGAGCTTACTGTACATAGGTGTGTCCAATACATGCTTGTTGACACCTGCATGAGTTTTAACACAACCACAATACACCACCCTCTAGCACTGCACAGGCCTGTAGCTATGGTGAATCATTTTACTTTAAAGTTCATAAGGGGTTACAGTGATGTCAGTCATTGTCAACGTAGACACTATTCATAATGATGATTACGTCTTTGACAGGAGAGCTAACAAACTACTGCACTGTCAGTATTGGGATTTGGTCTGAGGCCAATTGATTGTTGTACAGTCAATAACACTTTCATTTTGACAAACCCCCAGGTTATGTGCAATATCACTACATAGTTGACTTTGTCACATAAAGACGTTAATTCTAGTCCTTAGACACATCAACAAACAAAACACAAACCCCCCCAGTGCTATCTGATTGGCTAATGCAGTCATTACACGTCTCACTTATGGCCGTTTCCATAGTGATGTTATCTGCTCTTCTCTATCCAGAGAGAAATGCTGCTAAAACCTGTTCTGTGCCAAACAAGGTGTGGTGAGGCAGTCCAGGGCGTTTATTAAGTTAGAGAGCGAGAGAGAACCATGTCACTGGACACACCTGGTGTCCTGGCCTCAGGTGGGATCACACACACACACACACACACACACACACACACACACACACACACAATTTCCTGTGGGAGTGTTCTTTTAAGTAGAAAACAACCATCCTTAACCAGATCTGGAAGACAAACATGTGCATGAACATAGTGTGAAAAGGTTCAGGTAGGATTATTCTTCATACTGGACAATTTTGGAGACTTTCCAGAAGAATTTGATGAGATGCTTTGATGTTACCTCCCTAACTCTCTCATTCACATAAAACTGTTCCTTTAATTACACAGTCAATTTTACAAACATGACCCAATAGAAGAACAGGCCTTATCATATTTTTTCTTCTAATGATTTACAAGTCTTAGTTTTATTTGCCCTGAATATTTCAAATATTTAGTTGTGGTTATCACCTAGATTTATGATTTATATTTCTTCCAACATCAAGCCACAACATTTCAATTTACCTTTCAATGTTCCATATCACCTCCTCCCTCCCAGACACACTCGACCCTCTCCAAATCGCCTACCGCCCTGACAGATCCACTGACGTCACAATCGCCATTGCACTGCACACTGCCCTCACCCATCTGGACAAATGAAATGCGTATGTGAGGATACTGTTCATCGACTACAGCTCAGCCTTCAATACCATTGTGCCCTCTGAGCTCACCACAAAGCTCATTCAATTGGGGCCTGGACATCCAGACGGGCCGCAGGTATGCAACAGTACCTCCTAAACACTGATTTTCTACACTGGGGCCCCACAAGGGTGCGTCCTCAGTCACCTCCTGTACTCCCTGTATACCCATGACTGCGAGGCCTCACACAGTTCCAACTTCATCATCAAATTCGCTGGCAACATGACAGTAGTGGACCTGATTACCAACAACAATGCGACAGCCTACAGGGAGGAGGTAGGCACTCTGACGGCGTTGTGCTAGGTAAACAACCTCTCCCTCAACATCAGCAAAACAAAGGAGCTAATTGTGGATTTCAGGAGGAACCAGCCTGGGAACGCCCCCATCCTCATCAATGGAGCCGACGTGGAGATGGTCAAAAACTTCAAGTTACTTGGAGTACATATCTCAGAGGATCTGAAATGGCCAAACCACACGGACACCATAGTGAACAAGTTACGACAGCGACTCTTCAACATCAGGATGCTGAAGAAATTTGGTTTATCACCGAGGGCCTTCACAGTGTTCTAGAGGAGCACCATCGAGAGCATTCTGTCTGCATCACAGCCTGGTAAGGCAACTCCACCGTTGATGACCACTAGGTGTTACAGATGGTGGTATGCTCAGCCATTGATTATTAGGTTATTACATTTTTGCATCTGAGCTCCTGGAGTATGCGGCTCTCCTGTTCTTTTTCAAGTGTTCTACTCCGTTGGCCAGAACCTCGCCTAAACAGGTGTATGTTTCTTTCGCCTCCAGGTACGCTCAGCAGAACACACCATTTGGTGCACACTGCCTGCCCTCCGGAACACCTACAACACCAGGTGTTGCAGGAACGTCAAGAAGACAATCAGGGACTCCAGCCACCTGAGCCATAGCCTGTTCTCCCCTTTTCCGACACGTGCAGTACAGGAGCGTCATGGCAAAAACTGGAAGACTGGCCGAGAGCTTCTTCAAGCTGCTGAATAGCCACCACTAGTTAGCTACCTGCTGCCCCTGTCCTCCCCGACCCATTTACCCTGCCCTCACCCAAATGGACTTTTACCATTGTTACAGTGTTAATATGTATATAATTTATTGATACTTTCATTATTAGAGATGGATCAAAATGTACAGAATGGTTACCTGGAGGAAATGGGGAAGGGTCATGCTTTTTCAATTTCAGTCAAGGGGAGGGTTTAGTATTTTTAAATCTAGTCCAGGGGAGGGTCATACAATGTCTTTATTTCTCAGTCTTTCAGAATTAGTTGCATATTAGGCTATATATCGATGTGCGCCCAATGCCGCCCCTCATCTCTCATTCTCCGAACCCAGGGCCAACCGCACCAGCATATGTGCTCGCCAGAGGTAGCCTGACTTTCATCAGGTACCGAGATGAGATCCTCAGACCCCTTGTGAGACCATATGCTGGTGCGGTTGGCCCTGGGTTCATCCTAATGCAAGACAATGCTAGACCTCATGTGGCTGGAGTGTATCAGCAGTTCCTGTAAGAGGAAGGCATTGATGCTATGGACTGGCCCGCCCGTTCCCCAGACCTGAATCCAATTGAGCACATCTGGGACATCATGTCTCGCTCCATCCACCAACGCCACGTTGCACCACAGACTGTCCAGGAGTTGGCGGATGCTACCCCACACCATGACTGACCCACCGCCAAACCGGTCATGCTGGAGGATGTTGCAGGCAGCAGAACGTTCTCCACGGCGTCTCCAGACTGTCACGTCTGTCACATGTGCTCAGTGTGAACCTGCTTTCATCTGTGAAGGGCACAGGGCGCCAGTGGCGAATTTGCCAATCTTGGTGTTTTCTGGCAAATGCCAAACGTACTGCACGGTGTTGGGCTGTAAGCCCAACCCCCACCTGTGGACGTCGGGCCCTCATACCACCCTCGTGGAGTCTGTTTCTGACCGTTAGAGCAGACACATGCACATTTGTGGCCTGCTGGAGGTCATTTTGCAGGGCTCTGGCAGTGCTCCTCCTGCTTGCACAAAGGTGGGGGTAGCGGTCCTGCTGCTGGGTTGTTGCCCTCCTACGGCCTCCTCCACATCTCCTGATGTACTGGCCTGTCTCCTGGTAGCACCTCCATGCTCTGGACACTACGCTGACAGACACAGCAAACCTTCTTGCCACAGCTCTCATTGATGTGCCATCCTGGATGAGCTGCACTACCTGAGCCACTTGTGTGGGTTGTAGACTCCGTCTCATGCTACCACTAGAGTGAAAGCACCGCCAGCATTCAAAAGTGACCAAAACATCAGCCAGGAAGCATAGGAACTGAGAAGTGGTCTGGTCACCACCTGCAGAACCACTCCTTTATTGGGTGTGTCTCACTATTTGCCTATAATTTCCACCTGTTGTCTATTCCATTTGCACAACAGCATGTGAAATTTATTGTCAATCAGTGTTGCTTCCTAAGTGGACAGTTTGATTTCACAGAAGTGTAATTGACTTGGAGTTACATTGTGTTGTTTAATTGTTTCCTTAATTATTTTGAGCAGTGTATATATATACATGCATACAGTATATATATGTGTGTGTGTGTATGGATGTATGTATGTACAGTTGAAGTCAGAAGTTTACATACACCTTAGCCAAATAAATTTAAACTCAGTTGTTCACAATTCCTGACATTTAATCCTAGTAAAAATTCCCTGTCTTAAGTCAGTTAGGATCAACACTTTATTTTAAGAATGTGAAATGTCAGAATAACAGTAGAGAGAATGATTTATTTCAGCTTTTATTTCTTTCATCATATTCCCAGTGGGTCAGAAGTTTACATACACAATATTAGTATTTGGTAGCATTGCCTTTAAATTGTTTAACTTGGTTCAAACGTTTTGGGTAACCTTCCACAAGCTTCCCACAATAAGTTGGGTGAATGTTGGCCCATTCCGCCTGACAGAGCTGGTGTAACTGAATCAGGTTTGTAGGCCTCCATGCTCGCACATGCTTTTTCAGTTCTGCCCACAAATGTTCTATAGGATTGAGGTCAGGGCTTTGTGATGGCCACTCCAATACCTTAACTTTGTTGTTCTTAAGCCATTTTGCAACAACTTTGGAAGTATGCTTGGGGTCATTGTCCATTTGGAAGACTCATTTGTGACCAAGTTTTAACTTCCTGACTGATGTCTTGAGATGTTGCTTCCATATATCCAGATAATCTTCCTCCCTCATGATGCCATCTATTTTGTAAAGTGCACCAGACCCTCCTGCAGCAAAGCACCCCCTCAACATGATGCTGACATCCCCGTGCTTCACAGTTGGGATGGTGTTCTTCAGCTTGCAAGCCTCCCCCTTTTTCCCTTTTTCTTCCAAACATAACGATGGTCATTATGGCCAAACAGTTCTATTTTTGTTTCATCAGACCAGAGGACATTTCTCAAAAAAGTACGATCTTTGTCCCCTTGTGCAGTTTCAAATCATAGTATGGCTTTTTTTTGGTGGTTTTGGAGCAGTGGCTTCTTCCTTCAGGCACTTGGAAATTGCTCCCAAGGATGAACCAGACTTGTGGAGGTCTACAGTTCTTTTTCTGAGGTCTTGGCTGATTTCTTTTGATTTTCCCTTTATGTCAAGGAAAGAGGCACTGAGTTTGAAGGTAGGCCTTAAAATACATCCACAGGTACTCCTCCAATTGACTCAAATTATGTCAATTTGTCTATCAGAAGCTTCAAAAGCCATGACATAATTTTCTGGAATTTTCCAAGCTGCTTAAAGGCACAGTCAACTTATTGTATGTAAACTTCTGACCCACTGGAATTGTGATACAGTGAATTATAAGTGAAATAATCTGTCTGTAAACAATTTTTGGAAAAATGAATTGTGTCATGCACAAAGTAGATGTCCTAACTGACTTGCCAAAACTATAGTTTGTTCACAAGAAATTTGTGGAGTGGTTGAAAAACGAGTTTTAATGACTCCAACCTAAGTGTATGCAAACTTCTGACTCCAACTGTAGATGTATATATATAGTGGGGCAAAAAAGTATTTAGTCAGCCACCAATTGTGCAAGTTCTCCCACTTAAAAAGATGAGAGGCCTGTAATTTTCATCATGGGTACACTTCAACTATGACAGACAAAATGAGAAAAAAAATCCAGAAAATCACATTGTAGGAATTTTTATTAATTTATTTGCAAATTATGGTGGAAAATAAGTATTTGGTCAATAACAAAAGTGTATCTCAATACTTTGTTATATACCCTTTGTTGGCAATGACAAAGGTCAAACATTTTCTGTAAGTCTTCACAAGGTTTTCACACACTGTTGCTGGTATTTTGGCCCATTCCTCCATGCAGATCTCCTCTAGAGCAGTGATGTTTTGGGGCTGTTGCTGGGCAACACAGACTTTCAACTCCCTCCAAAGATTTTCTATGGGGTTGAGATCTGAAGACTGGCTAGGCCACTCCAGGACCTTGAAATGCTTCTTGCGAAGCCACTCCTTCGTTGCCCGGGCGGTGTGTTTGGGATCATTGTCATGTTGAAGGACCCAGCCACGTTTCATCTTCAATGCCCTTGCTGATGGAAGGAGGTTTTCACTCAAAATTTCATGATACATGGCTCCATTCATTCTTTCCTTTACACGGATCAGTTGTCCTGGTCCCTTTGCAGAAAAACAGCCCCAAAGCATGATGTTTCCACCCCCATGCTTCACAGTAGGTATGGTGTTCTTTGGATGCAACTCGGCATTCTTTGTCCTCCAAACACGACGAGTTGAGTTTTTACCAAAAAGTTATATTTTGGTTTCATCTGACCATATGACATTCTCCCAATCTTCTTCTGGATCATTCAAATGCTCTCTAGCAAACTTCAGACAGGCCTGGACCTGTACTGGCTTAAGCAGGGGGACACGTCTGGCACTGCAGGATTTGAGTCCCTGGCGGCGTAGTGTGTTACTGATGGTAGGCTTTGTTACTTTGGTCCCAGCTCTCTGCAGGTCATTCACTAGGTCCCCCCGTGTGGTTCTGGGATTTTTGCTCACCGTTCTCGTGATCATTTTGTGAGATCTTGCGTGGAGCCCCAGATCGAGGGAGATTATCATTGGTCTTGTATGTCTTCCATTTCCTAAGAATTGCTCCCACAGTTGATTTCTTCAAACCAAGCTGGGTCTACAATTTTGTTTCTGGTGTCCTTTGACAGCTCTTTGGTCTTGGCCATAGTGGAGTTTGGAGTGTGACTGTTTGAGGTTGTGGACAGGTGTCTTTTATACTGATAACAAGTTCAAACAGGTGCCATTAATACAGGTAACGAGTGGAGGACAGAGGAGCCTCTTAAAAAAGAAGTTACAGGCCTGTGAGAGCCAGAAATCTTGCTTGTTTGTAGGTGACCAAATACTTATTTTCCACCATAATTTGCAAATAAATTCATTTAAAATCCTACAATGTGATTTTCTGTATTTTCTCCCCTAATTTTGTCTGTCATAGTTGAAGTGTACCCATGATGAAAATTACAGGCCTCTCTCATCTTTTTAAGTGGGAGAACTTGCACAATTGGTGGCTGACTAAATACTTTTTTGCCCCACTGTATTTAACAAACAATATGTGGGGGAATGGAAATGATGCAGACAATTACATTGATGGAAGCAATCTACCCGCAGTAGTAAAGCTGATCACCCCCTAAGAAAAGTAAAAGAAAAGAGAAACGATAGCGTATAATTACTTTAGGACATGAAGGTCAGTCAATCTAGGAAATGTAAAGAACTTTTAAAGTTTCTTCAAGTGCAGTCACAAAAACCATCAAGCGCTGTGATGAAACTGGCTCTCATGAGGATCGCCACAGGAAAGGAAGACCCAGAGTTACCTCTGCTGTAGAGGATAAGTTCATTAGAGTTAACTGCACCTCAGATTGCAGCCCAAATTAATGCTTCACAGAGTTCAAGTAACAGACACATCGCAACCATCTGTTCAGAGGAGCCTTCATGAATCAGGCCTTCATGGTTGAATTGTTGAGAAGAAACCACTACTAAAGGACACCAATAATAAGAAGAGACTTGCTTGGGCCAAGGAACACGAGCAATGGAATTTAGACCAGTGGAAATCTGTCCTTTGGTCTGATGAGTCCAAATGTGAGATTTTTGGTTCCAACCTCCATGTCTTTGTAAGACGCAGAGTAGCTGAGTGTATGATCTCTGCATGTGTGGTTCTCAACATGAAGCATTGAGGAGGAGGAGGGATGGAGTGGGGGTGCTTTGCTGGTGACACTGTTGGTGATTTATTTAGAATTCAAGGCACACTTAACCAGCATGGCTACCACAGCATTCTGCATCGATTTGCCATCATCTGGTTTGCGCTTAGTGGGACTATCATTTGTTTTTCAACAGGACAATGACCCAACACACCTTCCTTATTCTGTGAGTGTTGTCCTTGTCCTTCCCAGCTGAAGGCAGTTTGGGAATGTGACAGTCCTGAGGTGAAGTTTAACACATGAGTGAGAGAGCACTGGATTCAAGATCAAGTCCACATATTTTAGAGAGTTTGAATGATTAAATGCAATACATTCACTTCTTGGACCATTTTGGAAGGCAACATATATTGGTGACCAATTGTGATAAATAAACCAATTTGTTTTCATAGGTGATATCCATTCTATATTGTCACACAATAATAATAGCTTTCCCGGTCAGAGCTGTGCACAAATACTCAATCTACTGTATGTGAGCTGTGCACAAATATTCCATCTATGTGTGATGAACCAAGCTTCAACTTTTGCCTCGCCCTTTCTGTAATCAGCCTATGAGCGATGCTATTGTGAAACTAGTTGAGAGACGCCGCCTATTGCAGTCTGTATAATCAAAGAATAAAGAGTTTACCATTTCGAAAAGGCCGAAGTTGATGTAGGCTACAACAGAAAATACTGAGCAGCAGATTTAAGGATTAGGCTACACTTCAACAGGGGAGCATTTTAGCTAAGTCAACAATCATTCCAATGGCCCGTGTAGCCACAGCCACTGTTTTATTATTGCCGTTCATACTAACGGTGAGTAAAACTTCTTATTTTTCATATTGCAGCGTGGTAATGCTGGTAATTAGGTATAGGCTACACGAGCAATAACGGCACTGTTTTTTTTTAGGTGCGACACTTCTCAGGCAGCCTAGATGTGAGCATCTCAATGACAATGTCGGAAAAAAACAGTTTTCTTTTTAGGATTGTAACCTTCACTTATTTGAAGAGAACATTTACTTCATATTGTCGCTATTTTATTACTCTCCCGTTCATATTTCGCGTGCAACACCGACTACGGACAACATGAGATTGAGAACAAAAACAGTTTAGCTGCGTAATGGTGCCCAGTGGTCATTTGCCTAGAGAAAGTCTGAACACATCTGGTCAATGTCAGTGAAAGAACAGCTGGTGAAAAACTTCGCTCCGATTTTAGAATGTCACTGAATATGATATCTATCAACAGCAACAATCGACACTGATATCACTATCACAACTTTCTCTTAGTTTAAATGTTGTGAAATTGATTTGTTCAACATTTTCATTGGGTCTTCTGCATACAGACGATAACGATTTTATCATAAACTGAATACAGCTTCCTGTCGTTGTTACAGTGAACGAAAACTATGCATAGCTTAAAGCTATATACTTTTCAGTTATAAGTATGCCTGTCATATGTCTTTGATTATGAATTGGCATAAACATGCAATTATAATTTGCCTTGGCAAGAAACTACACGTTAGGCCTTCAGAAAGTATTCATACTAATTCCAAATTTTGTTGTGAATTCAAAATGGATTAAATCTATTTATTAAATCTCACCCATCAACACACAATAACGCATAATGACAAAGTGAAAACATGTTTTTAGACATTTTTGCAATTTTATTGAACTGTCATTTACACAGGTATTTACACCCTGAGTCAATACATGTTAAAATCACCTTTGGCTGTGATTACAGCTGTGAGTCTTTCTGGGTAATATTGTACAATATTTTCACATTATTCTTTATAAAATTCTTCAAGCTCTGTCAAGTTGTTTGTTGATTATTGCTAGATAGCAATTTTCAAGTCTTGCCATATATTTTCAAGCTGATTTAAGTCGAAACTGTAACTGGGCCACTCAGGAACATTCAATGTCGTCTTCATAAGCAACTCTAGTGCATATTTGGCCTTGTGTTTTTGGTTATTGTCCTGCTGAAAGGTGAATTTGTCTCCCAGTGTCTGTTGGAAAGCCGACTGTACTTGGTTTTCCTATAGGACTTTGCCTGTGGTTAGCTCTATTCCATTTATTTTTATCCTAAAAAAGCTTCCTAGTCCTTGCCGATGGCATACCCATAACATGATGCAGCCACCAGCATGCCTGAAAGAGTGGTACGAAGAGTGAAGAGTGGTACTAAGTGATGTGTTGTGTTGGATTATCCCCAAACATAACGTTTTGTATTCAGGACATAAAGTTAATTGTTTTGCCATATTTTGTTTTGTTTCACCTTAGTGCCTCATTGCAAACAGGATGCATGTTTTGGAATATTTTTATCTGTACAGGCTTCCTTCTTTTCACCCTGTCATTTAGGTTAGTATTGTGGAGTAACTACAGTGTTGTTGATCCATCCTCAGTTTTCTCCTATCACAGCCATTAAACTCGAAATGTTTTAAAGTCACCATTGGCCTCATTGAAATCCCTGAGTGGTTTCCTTCCTGGCTGGCAACTGAGTTAGAACGGATGCCTGTATCTTTGAAGTGACTGGGCGTATTGGTACACCATCTAACAGTTCATTAATAGCTTCACCATACTCAAAGGGATATTCAACGTCTGCTTTTTTGCAAGGCATTGGAAAACCTCCCTGGACTTTGTGGTTGAATCTGTGTTTGAAATCCACTGCTCGAATGAGGGACCTTACACATACTAATGTTTAGTACACTCAATGTATAGGTTATTGAGCAACTTGTAGTCTGCAGTTGTGAGTTATTTAGGAGCAATGCAGTGTTATTACAGTGTTATTATCACGTTAGCATAAAACCCATAGGCCTTCGTAGTGAGTCAATATTATAATGCTGGGTTTTTTTCTTTTGTATTTTCTGCAGTTTTTATGTGTGGTGGCAGCAGAAGGCGGTGGGCTGAAGCTGAGAAGACAGAAGAGAGAATGGATCATTCCTCCTAAGAGGTTGAAGGAGAATGTAGATTACACCAGCCAAGAGTACATCTCAAAGGTATGATCTGCTCCTATACATCTTACTCTAACTCATGGAGTGATTCAGATGTTTCTGACAACCATGAGACATGAAAAAGTCTGAGCATGGCATAGCTCTTTAGGCCACACATCGGATAAGTCAGTTGTCTGTCTAGAATGAATCATGCATAATAAGATCCATGAAGATAGAGGGCTTTAGCGTTTAGTCAACATTAGCACTTTGAAAGTTTGTCGATGTCCGTACTTTGAACCAAAGAACTGCTGAATGTTGTCTTACTTTCTACTGATCAGGTTGGTTGCATACAGTATATCTGTGTCAGCTAGATGTTGGACTCTAAAGTGAAGGAATACCTGTGTAATCGTTATGTTTGTGATTTCTGTGTTAGGAACAAGCTGCTCAGAGATACAGCCCAATGTGCGGTCATACTTACAGTCACTGAGCAATGGTTTAGTCTAAAAACAAAACAAATCAAAATAAAATGAAATGTTATTTGTCACATGCGCTGAAATCAACAGGTGTAGTGAAATGCTTAACCAACAATGCTGTTTTAAGAAAAATACCTGCTAAGTAAACATAAAAAATACAAAAAATAGATAAGTAAACAATAAGAAATAAAAGTAACAAATAATTAAAGAGCAGCAGTAAAATTACAATAGTGAGGCTATATACAGGGGGTACCTGTACAGAGTTAATGTGCGGGGGCACCGGTTGGTCGAGGTAATTGAGGTAATATGTACATGTAGGTAGAGTTATTAAAGTCACTATTCATAGATAATAAACAGAGAGTAGCAGCGTAAAATAACAAGTCTTTCAACAACACATTCTGCCTGTATCTCTCTTCTACAACACAAACATGCCATTCATCTATCAATAGTTTCATACCTACAGTATACCTTGATATGAAAGCATGTGTTCAGCTACATCTCCAGATGTACATTTGACATTTCGGCTATACTCCAAAAATAGGTTCCGTAAAAAAAAAGAAAGGCTTTTGTGGTATTATCCTAGCTATTCACCGATGCTTATTATTATATCAACACTATTACAATAATAATAGTATTTTACTCTCAAGACTGATTGGTATGTGTGTTTTTGACAGATTCGCTCTGATGAGCACTACATGTCAAAGGTGACTTACTCACTGACTGGGATCGGTGCAGACCAAAACCCCAGGAACCTATTCACTGTCAACCCAAATACAGGCCTGGTCAGAATCAATGGAATTCTGGACAGAGAGAAGATACCTTCCTACCACGTAAGCTACCCAGTAAAACCTAATCCAAGGAATGGAATGCTTGTGCTCAAGATGTAAGATATTAATGAATGTCTGATGTTCTAACATGGTCTCTCTTTTAGTTACTTGGAGTAGCGACATACAGCAATGGAAGCAGAGCAGAGAAGGACATTGACCTGCGTATTTCCGTTGAGGACCAGAATGACTGCCAACCAGTGTTCGTCTTTGGCCAATCTGGATCCGTTAATGAGTCCAGTGCTGCAGGCATGTTCCAATTATTTTAAATGTTTCTATCAAACTTGATGAGAATTAGTAGCCAGAGTAGTGGTAATGGTTCAAGCTGTAGCTGTTGTAGTAGTAGTGTTATTACCAGTGTTATCAGTGAAATAGTCACAGTAGTGATACAGTAATAGTAGTAGTAGTCATCGGCGTCGTAGTAGTACAGATGTGGGATCTTAATTTGATCACTTTGGTTGCTGAGATTTTTATCTTCACAGCAAATTCAAATGTTTAGTGTATTTGTGTTTTAAATAGGCTTCTAAAGTTTGTAATTTCCACTTTGAAATGTCAGACTCTATTTGACCTAATGACCTAATGAAAAAATGTGCATCAAATCCACATAATAATTCACATTTCCTTTTGCTGCAGGATTATTTTCCTGCTGTAGCAAACAGGCTCATATTAAGATCCTACATATGTAGTAGTAGTGGTAGTGGTGGTAGTGGTGGTAGTGGTAATAGTAGTAGTGGTAATAGTAATAGTACAGTAGTAGTACTGGTGTACTGCACAAGTAACTCTTCCCTTCGTCAATTCCAGAAACCGTTGTCATGAAAGTTTTAGCCACAGATGCAGATGAAGTGAACACGCTACACTCTCAGATTTACTATAGCATAGTGCAGAAGAGTTCTTCAGATAGCATGTTCGCCATCAACTACCAGACTGGAGAGATCATGGTTCGCCAGACTACGCTGGACAGAGAGGTGAGAGAGATACCTTGGTATACTATTATACAGTGTACTGTGCATGTTTTTATTTATTCTTATTTCACCTTTATTTAACCAGGTAAGCTAGTTGAGAACAAGTTCTCATTCACAACTGCGACCTGGCCAAGATAAGGCAAAGCAGTGCGACACAAACAACAACACACAGTTGCACATGGAATAAACAAGTGTACATTCAATAACACAATAGAAAAAAGAAAGTCTATATACAGTGTGTGCAAATGGCGTGAGGAGGTAGACAATAAATAGGCCATGGTAGCGAAGTAATTACAATTTAGCAGATTAACACTGGAGTGATAAATGAGCAGATGATGATGTGCAAGTAGAGATACTGGTGTGCAAAAGAGCAGAAAGTAAATAAAAACAGTGTGGGATGAGGTAGGTAGATTGGGTGGGTTATTTACAGATGGACTATGTACAGCTGCAGCGATCGGTTAGCTGCTCAGATAGCTGATGTTTAAAGTTAGTGAGGGAGACATAAGTCTCCAGCTTCAGTGATTTTTTCAATTCGTTCCAGTCATTGGCAGCAGAGAACTGGAAGGAAAGGAGGCCAAAGGAGGTGTTGGCTTTGGGGATGACCAGTGAGATATACCTGCTGGAGCGCATGCTGCGGGTGGGTGTTGTTATCATGACCAGTGAGCTAAGGCGGAGCTTTACCTAGCATGGACTTATAGATGACCTGGAGCCAGTGGGTCTGGCGACGAATATGTAGCGAGGGCCAGCCGACTAGAGCATACAGGTCGCAGTGGTGGGTGGTATAAGGGGCTTTGGTAACAAAACGGATGACACTGTGATAGACTGCATCCAGTTTTCTGAGTAGAGTATTGGAAGCTATTTTGTAGATGACATCGCCAAAATCAAGGATCGGTAGGATAGTCAGTTTTACTAGGGTAAGTTTGGCAGCGTGAGTGAAGGATTCTAGATTTGATTTTGTATTGGAGATGTTTAATATGAATCTGGAAGGAGAGTTTACAGTCTAGCCAGACACCTAGGTATTTGTAGTTGTCCACATATTCTAGGTCAGAACCGTCCAGGGTAGTGATGCTAGTCAGGCGCGCGGGAGCAGGCAGCGAACGGTTGAAAAGCATGCATTTGGTTTTACTAGCGTTTAAGAGCATTTGGATGCCACGGAAGGAGTGTTGTATGGCATTGAAGCTCGTTTGGTGGTTAGTTAACACAGTGTCCAAAGAAGGGCCAGAAGTATACATAATGGTGTCGTCTGCATAGAGGTGGATCAGGGAATCACCCGCAGCAAGAGCGACATCATTGATATATACAGAGAAAAGAGTCGGTCTGAGAATTGAATCCTGTGCTACCCCCATAGAGACTGTCAGAGGTCCGGTCAACAGGCCCTCCGATTTAACACACTGAACTCTGTCTGCAAAGTAGTTGGTGAACCAGACGAGGCAGTCATTTGAGAAACCAAAGCTATTGAGTCTGCCAATAAGTGATTGACAGAGTCGAAAGCCTTGGCCAGGTATTTGAACACGGCTGCACAGTCCTGTCTTTTATCGATGGCGGTTATGATATCGTTTAGTACCTTGAGCGTGGCTGAGGTGCACCTGTGACCTGCTTGGAAACCGGATTGCACAGCGGAGACGGTACGGTGGGATTTTAAATGGTCATTGATCTGTTTATTAACTAGGCTTTCGGAGACTTTAGAGAGGCAGGGCAGGATGGATATAGGTCTATAGGCATTTAGGTCTGGAGTGTCACCCCCTTTGAAGAGGGGGATGACCGCGGCAGCTTTCCAATCTTTAGGGATCTCGGACAACACGAAAGAGAGGTTGAGCAGACTGGTAATAGGGGTTGCAACAATGGCGGCAGATAGTTTTAGAAAGAGAGGGTCCAGATTGTCTAGCCCAACTGATTTGTACGGGTCCAGGTTTTGCAGCTCTTTCAGAACATCAGCTATCTGGATTTGGGTGAAGGAGAAGCTGGGGAGGCTCGTAGCCAGGAGGAAAGCATGGCCAGCCGTAGAGAAATGCTTCTTGAAATTTTCGATTATCATGGATTTATCGGTGGTGACCGTGTTACCTAGCCTCAGTGCAGTGGGCAGCTGGGATGAGGTGCTCTTGTTCTTCATGGACTTGACAGTGTCCCAAAACTTTTTGGAGATAGAGATACAGGATGCAAATTTCTGTTTGAAAAAGCTAGCCTTTGCTTTGCTGACTGACTGCGTGTATTGGTTCCTGACTTCCCTGAACAGTTGCATATCGAGTGGACTATTCGATGCTTATTGCAGTCCGCCACAGGATGTTTTTGTGCTGGTCAATGGCCGTCAGGTCTGGAGTGAACCAAGGGCTATATCTGTTTAGTTCTACATTTTTTGAAAGGAGCATGCTTATTTAAGATGGTGAGGAAGTTACTTTTAAAGATCGACCAGGCATCATCGACGGGATGAGTTCAATATCATTCCAGGATACCCAGGCCAGGTGGATTAGAAAGGCCTGCTCACAAAAGTGACCACAGCACTGTATGCATTGTATGCATTGACACTTTCACAGCCAGTAATGTTGATATCTACAACAATAAGTAACTAACTATAAGCTCTATTATATTTCTTGGTTGTCTAGACCCAAGACACCTACACCCTGACTGTAAAAGGCTCAGACATGAACGGAGCAATGGGTGGAAACTCAGGAACAGGACAGGTGGTGATTAAAATCCTGGACATCAACGACAACATCCCCACCCTGGAGAAAGAATATGTAAGATCTCAACCTCTCAACCTTGTTATAGGTTATATTATATTTATATTGAAGCGACAATAACCCAATCAGTATAATAGTGTTTTTATATTTATTATGTTGTAGCAACCATAACCCAACACCTAGCAGCCTCGTTGAGAAGTTCAGATCTCTTGGCGCAATGGTTAATGTGTTGGCTTGACAGTTGCTGGACACCCGAAATTCACTGCAATATTTAATTTTTTATTTATTTGTTATTTTACCAGGTAAGTTGACTGAGAACACATTCTCATTTGCAGCAACCACCTGGGGAATAGTTACAGGGGAGAGGAGGGGGATGAATGAGCCAATTTTAAACTGGCGATTATTAGGTGACCGTGATGGTTTGAGGGCCAGATTGGGAATTTAGCCATGACACCGGGGTTAACACCCCTACTCTTACGATAAGTGCCATGAGATCTTTAATGACCTCAGAGTCAGGACACCCGTTTAACATCTCACCCGAAAGACGGCGGCACCCTACACAGGGCAGTGTCCCCAATCACTGCCCTGGGGCATTGGGATATTTTTTTAGACCAGAGAAAATAGTGCCTCCTACTGGCCCTCCAACACCACTTCCAGCAGCATCTGGTCTCAGTACCAACCCTGCTTAGCTTCAGAAGCAAGCCAGTAGTGGTATGCAGGGTGGTATGCTGCTGGCAAATAAGCAATATGTTGCTGGGGATGTATGAACTTTTGATGTATGAATGTGTGTTTTCAGTACGAGGGGAGTGTGTTGGAGAACACGGTCAATGTGGAGGTGCTGAGGATCAAAGCCACTGATCTGGACCTGATGTACACTGAGAACTGGCTGGCTGTGTTCACCATCATCACAGGCAACGAAGCCGGCTACTTCACTATCACTACCGACTCCAAGACCAACGAAGGCATTATTATGATAACCAAGGTATGGGCTATGATTGAAGATTGACTCAGGCTTGAATTTAATCGAAAGCATTTCGAAACATTTTCTTTTAAATGTAATTCCAGCCTCAGTGTCTTGTAACTACTAGTCTTCCCAATTCTCATAATATTACAACATTGTTTGTATCACTGGACTCATTCTACTGTTTATCCCTGCTGTTTGAATCTAAAGGCACTGGACTATGAGGAGCTGAAAGTGCTCAACCTTGTCATAAGTGTTTCCAACAAAGCAGTGTACTACTTTGGCTCCTCTTCTACGAGTGGAGGGATAGGAGGAGGAGGGGTTGCAGGCGGGGGTATGACGGGCGGTGGTAAGCCCTACCCCATCAAGATAAATGTGATCAACCAGAAAGAGGGCCCCAAATTCCAGCCAATGGTTAAAGTGGTGACCATCTCTGAGGACTCCACCACAGTCACCATTAACAAGGTCATCACTACCTACGCAGCCATCGACAGTGACACACTACTGACTGCTACCAATGTTAGGTGAGGTCCCAGATGTTTTCATATTGTTTTATCAGAGTGAATATTATGTAATGTGATTTTATGTTATGTTAATCTCCGTCTTACTAAAGGATCATTGAGTTGATCCTAATTGTGTGCTCTTGTCATTATCATTTACTCAGGTATGCCAAAAAATCCGATGTAGACAACTGGCTGATCATTGATGAAAAGACAGCAG
Source organism: Oncorhynchus tshawytscha (assembly GCF_018296145.1). Lineage (NCBI taxonomy): Eukaryota > Metazoa > Chordata > Actinopteri > Salmoniformes > Salmonidae > Oncorhynchus > Oncorhynchus tshawytscha. Next base: position 61,197,122 of record NC_056438.1, read on the forward strand.
AGATCAAGCTGAACAAAGTGCCTGATCGGGAGTCCAAATACCTGGTCAATGGAACATACTACGCCAAGATAATAGCCATCACAACCGGCAAGTACCCATACTATAATCAATTTGTCCTCATGCCATTCTGTAAGATATCAAGAAGTCAAGAAATCTGTCCAGAACATTGGCGACTGAAGATGCACTCTAGGACCTTTGCTCCACTTGGAGCTAAAAGAGAATAAGTCAAGTCTGTACGTAATTCTGTATTTTCTTTTGGTGTACAGATCTGCCATCCAAAACGGCCACAGGGACAATAGCTATCCAGGTGGAGGACTTTAACGACCACTGTCCCATACTGACAGCTACGACTACGACCATGTGTCTGGGGGACACCACTGTGTATGTCAAGGCTGTGGATGGGGACACCTTCCCCAACGGAGCTCCCTTCAAGTTCAGAGTGATTCAGGGGGACAGCAAACAGAAGTGGACAGTGGAGCACCTCAATGGTAACATAACTAATCTGGGACTTTGGGGTTTAGTAATCAGATAGACAGTATGACAAGCTTAATCAAGGGGTGTTTTGCTTTTATTTTGTTGATCCTGATAGAAGGTGTTTTAAACTGAACTTAAATTACATATTGTGGTGTGTTTGAATGGAATTGGTTGATAGATTTGATGTCTAGATTTGTATAATTCATATTTGTTTTGTCTCTCTCATATTTATTTTAGCTACCACTGCCATTTTACGAGACAATGCCCACATGTGGCCAGGTCAGTACAAGGTTGCTATGGAGATCAGTGACCAGCAGGGGAAGGCCTGTGCTGACATCCAGGTTCTGAACGTGGATGTGTGCACCTGTGATCAGGTCAATAAGGTCTGCTTCGCCTGGGAGATGGGTAAGGACGTCACATTAGGAGCATCTGCCATCCTGCTGCTCCTTCTGGGCCTCCTGCTGTTACTGCGTGAGTAGGCCCTCTGTTAACTTCATCCTCTGTTGGCTTCCTCAAACTGCCTACTTGATAAAGATCTAGGGAGGAGAGACTGCTTCATAATGCTGCTGACTAACGTATTTCAACATGTTTTGAGTGATTAGTAAGTTGGGCAAGACAAGTCACTAGGCAGGTTTACATTGACCCAGGTTTATTCGACAAAAGCAATGTCACAAAATAATATATGTTGACGTGTGTAATGGAAATGGCAGATATACTGTACATGTAGGAGACATTTTCTAAAGATCAACAACATTTGTATCTTTTCTACAGGGGTGGTTTTTTATTTTGTCCTGCTTTCTTTACTGCAACAAATGATGATGGAAACAGTGTTTTTTGAGTAAATTATGATTGTTGAATCATTTTGAAGGCACGTGATGTCATCACGCTTCTATAAAACTCCACTCCACATTTCTTTCTGAAAGCATAGTTCTTGCTTCAGCCATTTTTTTCAACTATGAAAATTATGTTTTCTTTGCAGGACAAGGATTGTCCTGACTTTCAAGAATGTATGAATTGCTTCACCTTGCTTTTATGATTGGCTAGAAAGTTTCACCATCCAATTATTTCAGATTTACAGGAGTGCAAGTTTCACCATGGCACGGACCATGCACAGGATCGTTGTTTGAATATAGCACATTTTTGTCAATGATTGTATTCTGTTCATTCTGGCTTTCGCGGGCTACCTGAGACATGAAACAGATAGAGGGCATAAGCTACCTTCACCAATTTATTAGGCCTAATGTGCAATTTGCCTAAATGGAAAATGGAAACACCAGTTTTTTTTATTCTACACTGTACACTCTTACAAAAAAGGGTTCAAAATAGGTTCTTCAGCTGTCCCCATACGATAACCCTTTTGGTTCCAGGTAGAACTCTTTTGGGTTCCTTGTAGAATTGTAGAACCATCTTTGTAAAGGGTTCTACATATAGGGTTTTTACCTGGAACCAAAAAGGGTTCGTCAAAGGGATATCCTATGGCAGCTGAAGAACCCTTTGAGGTTCTAGATAGCACCTTTTTTTCTAAGAGTATAAATTTTAGGTGTGACGTCATTACGTTTAGCTGTTTTTATTGACTCAAGATAGTTAAATGGAAACACACAATAGCATGCAATTGTCGCGTCAATTTTCTATTCAAACTTTCGAAATGTTGACAACAAATCACTGGACACGGTAATGTAAACATAGCTATTGATGGGTTATGTCTACAACCCTTTGTCCCAAGGCATTCAGACCTCTCACCTAACAGCATGTCTTGGGCTTTGTGTTTTGTGAACATTAGTTGAAATTTGGAATGTGTGTTTACAGTGGTGCCCCTCCTGCTGCTGTTCTGTCTGTGTGGAGGAGTGGCCTCTATAGGTGACTTTAAGGCCATGCCATTTGACACTAAAGAACACCTGATTCCATATCACACCGAGGGACAAGGAGAAGACAAGGTATTTTATACATGATGGCACTGCCAGTGGATGACATCAAACTGGTGTCTGTAGTAGAGGTTGTAAATAAGAATGATCTTTGGACATACAGTATCAGTCAAAGGTTTGGACACACCTACTCATTCAAGGGTTTTTCCTTCTTTTTTACTCATTTCTACATTGTAGAATAACAGTGAAGACATCAAAATGATTAAATAACACATGGAATCATGTAGTAACCAAAAAAGTTTTAAACAAATCAAAATATATTTTATATTTGAGATTCTTCAAAGTAGCATCCCTTTGCTTTGATGACAGCTTTGCACACTCTTGGCATTCTCTCAACCAGCTTCATGAGGTAATCACCTGGAATGCATTTAAATTAACAGGTGTGCCTTGTTAAAAGCTAATTTGTGGAATTTCTTTCCTTCTTAATGCATTTCAGCCAATCAGTTGGCTGTATTGGTATACAGATATGTCATCAGATACGGCATCAGAGAGCGCAACAGAACATTGTACTGTCTACACTCGGTTTGTTGTTTATATTAAAACATTTTCATTAAATCGATTTTAATCAGAACTAAAGTTTTGTTGCTAAGGATTCCATGACGCGGTTAGCCTTTACGACTGGGACTGCAAGTTTGTGTTCCATTTTTTGTGTGGATTCCGCGAGTGCTAGGTGGCTGTACTACAGACACCTGTCGTCATCGTGGGAAAGACTCTTTTCGTAAATCAACTGGTTGCAGTAAAGTGCCAAAAGCTTTACACTATGGAGGAACAACATACTCCCTCACAAAATAACTTTAACCCGACAAAAAAATGTAAAACAGATTAATCTACAGACACGGACGATTTACTTACCGTTGAAGTCAAGGCAAGTGCTCTGGCTGGAATCCATGCTACACTGGAAAAGTTGTGTGAGGAGGTAGCAGGGCTGAGGGGGAGTTTAGCCAGAGTGAAATTCTCACGCTCCAAGGAGAAAACAAGGCACTCACAGCCAAGGTAAAAATCCACGATTCCAACATGGATTGTCTACTCAGGGAAAACAGGGTGATGAAGGAGTCGCTACTAGACATACAAAGTCGTAGCATGCGTGAAAATCTATTTTTTTATGGGATTCCTGAGGACACATCCAATAATCCAGAGGGCGCGATCAGAGAATTCAGGCAATTCCCATTGAAACTTCCTATAGAAACTGTAAACAAGGTGGCTTTCCACCGAGTGCACAGACTTGGAGCTCGGAGAGACAAGACCAAGGGTCCCCGACCGATCATCGCAAAATTTGAACAATACCAACAAAAGGAGCTGATCAAAAGCAGAGGCAGGGAGCTTAAAGGGACCAAATTCAGTCTCAGTGACCAAGGGAGATAAACGAATGTCGTAAGAGACTGTATCCGGGTACAAAGGCAACATAGGGAGAAGGGTATGCGTGCCTTTCTCATTGTGGACAAACTCTTTATAGATGGACAGCTATTCTGAGACAGCTTCATAACACAATGGCTGTACTAAATTCTACAGGGACTTCAGGTTACGAAAAAAAGAAAGTATGGGAACTGTAAAAATGAAGTGGATATGAAGTGGATATGAACACACACGTACTCAATTACATGCTCGCTTACACATACAGACTTATACATACACACACATCTGCTCTCGCTCTCTTCTCTCACTCTTTTTATCTCTTTTCTCTTCTCTATTGTCGAGAACTGTTTTAAAATGTAATATGTTTATTGTTTGTCTATCTTTTTTATGTATTTGTCTACACGTTTATATATGTTTACAACAAACAAGGGGAAGATATTAGAATAGGGACATTGGGGAATAATAACATATTGTACGGAATACATTTGTACTGTAGTGAAGTCGTCTCTAGAGTAACGCAAGGTCTCTTTCATGATCATGTGAAATGTAAATTGCTATGGAAATGCTGTGATGTGTTTTTCAATGGTGTTAAAGGTAACTATGACGGTGATACGATATGGATAACAATTATCATCATGAACATTAAGGCTATACGCACTACATGTTACACACATAGACACTCAACCATGCAAATTGGCATATTATTTATCTGGACATTACATATTATAGTTTTACTCTTATACAGACATCGTACACACTCTCACTAAATCACAATCCATCCAATATACACATCATCCTACTCAGATTTACTACACACGTAATATCTTGTCTCAATTTTCTAACATCTGTGGTATTGGCTCACAGGCAAACAGGCAAGGGAATAAAACAAATATTGCTAGAACCTATTTCTTGAACTCTAAATATCAGTCATTTGAAAGCTAATTTTGACCGTCATAATACCTCTGATGGCAGTAAATTTACAAGCACTAATTATGGTCAATTTAGACTGAGAATAGTATCTAGTTAAGGTAAGGGGTGAAATAAGTATAGCCAGTTATAATTGTAATTGTTTAGCAGATTTTAAAAAGGTCAGTCTTTATGCGGCTAAAAGAAAAGGAATATAACATATACTGTAGACAGGAAACTCGCTCTACATCCTTAGATGAAGTTGCGTGGAAAAAGGAATGGGGTGGTGAAAAATGTTTCTGTCATGGACAAATGAACTCAAAAGGTGTGATGATATTAATTAACAACAACTTCGATCTGAATGTGCAAATAGTCAGGAATGATTCGCAAGGAAGGTGGATCTTTTTGAATATGAATGTGGACGAAAAAGAGATTTGGCTCATTATTCTATATGGTCCAAATCAGGATGATCCATACCTCATCGAAAACATTTATACAAATTTATTGAACTTACAGGCAACAAATGATCAAATTATAATGGTAGGAGACTATAACACAGTGTTAAGTACCTCAATGGACCGTAAAGGTATTCACTCTCTGTTGTGATTAGGGGGCAGTATTTTCATTTTTGGAAAAATAACGTTCCCAAAGTAAACGGGATATTTTGTCAGGACAAGATGCTAGAATATGCATATAATTGACAGCTTAGGATAGAAAACACTCTAATGTTTCCAAAACTGTAAAAATATTGTCTGTGAGTATAACAGAACTGATATTGCAGGCGAAAGCCTGAGAAAAATCCAATCCGGAAGTGACTAATGTTTTGAATGCTCTGCGTTCCGATACGTCCCTATTGAGCAGTGAATGGGCTATCAGCCAGATTACTTTTTCTACAGCATTGTGACATAGTTTCATGCCTTTATGTTGAAGAATAAGCATAAGCGGCTACATTGCGCAAGTGGTCACCTGATGGCTCTCAGAATGATTCTTGCGTAAAATACAGAGGTAGCCATTTTCCCTCTCGCTCCTACTGAAAAACCAATTGTCCCGGTGGATATATTATCGAATAGATATTTGAAAAACACCTTGAGGATTGATTATAAACAATGTTTGCCATGTTTCTGTCGATATTATGGAGCTAATTTGGAATATTTGTTGTGACAAATATGTCGGCATTGTCGTGACCGCAATTTCCGGTCGATTTCTCAGCCAAATGTGAAGACCAAATGGAGTTATTTCGCCTACAATAATAATATTTTTGGAAAAAAGGAACATTTGCTAACAAACTGGGAGTCTCGTGAGTGAAAACATCCGAAGCTCATCTAAGGTAAACGATTTAATTTGATTGCTTTTCTGATTTTCGTGACCAAGTTACCTGCTGCTAGCTGGACATAATGCTATGCTATCGATAAACTTACACAAATGCTTGTCTTGCTTTGGCTGTAAAGCATATTTTGAAAATCTGAGATGACAGGGTGATTAACAAAAGGCGATGTTTCAATATATTTCACTTGTGATTTTCATGAATAGGAATATTTTCTAGTAATATTTATGTCTGTTGCGTCTGTTACGCCCCTGAAAACAGGGGAGAAATAATCACGAGAGTGATACGGTGTTGTATTCTCAATTCAACGTTTAGTTCAATCATTTCACAAAAGTAACACATTACAAAACAACAGAAAACCCATTATACAAATAACACAGCAAAATATCTTATTAACAACGTACATGTTCATTCACAATCGACATAAAATGGCAGCTACTCTCAGTACGATGCTATTCTTCACTTCAACCGAGCAGGGCTAATATTACTCTCTTCAAACTTAACTCTAACTTCCTCAAGACGTTACTAAGACACACCTTAAACACTCTTGACATGTTAGTGAGTTATAACATTTAAATTACTATTTTTATCATCAATAAAGTACCTGAAAACAGGGGAGAAATAATCACGAGAGTGATACGGTGTTGTATTCTCAATTCAACGTTTAGTTCAATGAGAAAAGACCGCGATTTTCCCCAGGAATATGGGTGGAGACCAGAGCAATCGATCTCCGGCTCATAGATTAAGAGCATTTCGTAGATGACAGATGAACACTTTTAGGCACCACAAAATAAAGTAATCAATATAACGTTTACACATTACTCTCACAATTCGTACCCTTTGACAGATTTTAACTTTAACAAAATTATATGAATGTTATCAATCTCTATCAACTAATACTGAATGCATCTTCTTAACCTTAGATGTTTTAAGATCCTCACATACTATGAACTTACTAATACTTTTTAATGTATAACAGGCTATGAATATTTCCTTTAACCTGTTACACGTCATGCTAATTAGTGTCAGATGATGACAACGATCCCATTCACGGGATGGGAGTTACAACAAGTGCCCTTAAGGAAATCACAAATATTATGGACACATTAGAAATAGTAGATATTCGGAGACTAAAAAACCCGACCTAGTGAGATATACAGTTGAAGTCAGAAGTTTACATACACTTAGGTTGGAGTCATTAAAATTCATTTTTCAACCACTCCACACATTTCTTGTTAAACTTCTTATGGCTGGGGGGCAGTATTGAGTAGCTTGGATGAAAAAGGTGCCCAGAGTAAACTACCTGCTACTCAGGCCCAGAAGCTAAGATATGCATATTATTAGTATTGGATGGATTTTTTCACAGGTTTTTGCCTGCCATATGAGTTCTGTTATACTCACAGACATCATTCAAACAGTTTTAGAAACTTCAGAGTGTTTCTAAAACTGTCATACAGATACCCGCCATGTTGTGGAGTCAACAGAAGTCAGAAACAGCATTATAAATACTCACTTACCTTTGATGATCTTCATCAGAATGCACTCCCAGGAATCCCAGTTCCACAATAAATGTTTGTTTTGTTCGATAAAGTCCATCATTTATGTCCAAATACCTCCTTTTTGTTTGCACGTTTAGTTCACAAATCAATATTCACGACACGCAGGCCAGACGAAAAGTCAAAAAGTTCCATTACAGTTCATAGAAACATGTCAAACGATGTATAGAATCCATCTTTAGGATGGTTTTATCAACGGGAGAATTCCTTTTTCTTTAGAAATGCAATGGAACGCAGCTACCTCTCACGGGCGTTCGCCTGACTGAGCTCATGGCCTTCTACCAGACCTCTGGTTGAAACAGCTCTCATTCACCCCACTTTACAGTAGAAGCCTCAAACAAGGTTCTAAAGAAAGTTGACATCTAGTGGAAGCCATAGGAAGTGCAGTCAGGCCAAATTTACACTGTATCTTGGATAGGCAAAGAGTTGAACAACTACAAACCTCAGATTTCCCACTTCCTGGTTGGATTTTTTCTCAGGTTTTTGCCTGCCATATGAATTATGTTATACTCACAGACATCATTCAAACAGTTTTAAAAACTTCAGAGTGTTTTCCATCCAAATCTACTAATACCATGCATATCCTAGCTTCTGGGCCTGAGTAGCAGGCAGTTTACTCTGGGCACCTTATTCATCCAAGCTACTCAATACTGCCCCCCAGCCATAAGAAGTTAAATGTATTTGGCTAAGGTGTATGTAAACTTCCGACTTCAACTGTACATGCTGCAACCTATCCGGCCGTGATTGGGAGTCCCATAGGGTGGCGCACAATTGGCCCAGCATTGTCCGGGTTTGGCCGGTGTAGGCCGTCATTGTCAATAATAATTTGTTTCTAAGTGATTTGCCTAGTTAAATAAAGGTTAAATTAAAAGAATAATAAAAATGGAGGAGACTTAATCAAGCTGGTTGTCTTGACTACTTTCTTTCTCTCTTGCATCAAAGGTTAAAAAGTTTTAATAGGAGACAGAATGCGATCAGATCTTCTACTTCTCAGAGAGTTTTGAATTGTCAAGCAGAGTTAACAAGGGTCACCATATGTGACCCTTGGGTCCACTGTCACCAAGGGTCCACTGTAACCATATCTATTCGTTATGGCCATCGAAATGCTAGCTATTAAAATCAGATCCAATAACAACATGAGAGGATTAGAAATCCAAGGCTTAAAAACAAAGGTGTCCATGTATGCCGATGACTCAAGTTTTATATTAAGTCTGCAAGCTAGATCCCTGCATTGTCTTATTGAAGATCTAGATAACTTTTCTGTACTAAAACCTAATTATGATAAGTGTACAATATTACCTATTGGAGCTTTAAAAAATACCACTTTTACATTTACCCTGCAGTTTACCTATAAAATGGGCTGATGGTGAAGTAGACATACTTGGTATTCATATCACAAAAGATGTAAATAAGCTCTCCACAATGAATTTCAATAGAAACCTTGTACAAATAGACAAGAACCTGCAACCATGGAGAGGTAAATACCTGTCTATTTATGGAAAAAATGGCCTGATTAACTCCTTAGTCATATCTCAGTTTACTCACTTACTTATGGCGCTGCCTACTCCCGATGATTCGTTTTTCAAATCATATGAGCAAAAAATACTTTGCTTTATCTGGGATGCTAAACCAGACAAAATAAAAACGTGCCTATCTATATAATGAATATGAATTGGGTGGGTTGAGAATATTAAATATAAAAGCACTAAACTTCTCTCTAAAAGCTTCACTTATTCAAATGTTTTACTTGAACCCTAAATGGTTCTCAAGTAGATTACTAAGAAAAGCTCACCCATTGTTAAAAAAATGCCTTTTTTTTGCCTTTGTGCAAATTGCCAAGTCTCATTTTCAATTAATTGAAAATTGTACTTTTTTCAAAGTATCTCTCTTTTTCAAACAAGCATTGAAGCAAGAAAAGATAGAACAAATATTACAACAAATATTATGACTGAACTCAAATGTGCTGGTTGATAAAAATACCTGTATTTATGGGAAAGATGTTTGAAATGGGTATTTTGTTCTTTTAACTTCTTGCGACTCCAAACCCGTATCCGGGAGCGTAATCATAGCCTCAAGCTCATTACCATAACGCAACGTTTCCTATTCATGAAAATCACAAATGAAATGAAATAAATATATTGAAACACAAGCTTAGCCTTTTGTTAACAACACTGTCATCTCAGATGTTCAAAATATGCTTTTCAACCAAAGCTACACAAGCATTTGTGTAAGAGTATTGATAGCCTAGCATAGCATTAAGCCTAGCATTCAGCAGGCAACATTTTCACAAAAACAAGAAAAGCATTCAAATAAAATCATTTACCTTTGAAGAACTTCGGATGTTTTCAATGACGAGACTCTTAGTTAGATAGCAAATGTTCATTTTTTCCAAAAATATTATTTGTGTAGACGAAATAGCTCCGTTTTGTTCATGACGTTTGGCTAAGAAAAAGACCGGAAAATGCAGTCACTTACAACGCCAAACTTTTTTCCAAATTAGCTCCATAATATCGACAGAAACATGGCAAACGTTGTTTAGAATCAATCGTCAAGGTGTTTTTCACATATCTATTCGATGATAAATCATTCGTGGCAGTGGGTTTCTCATCAGAGGCAAACGGAAAAATACTGCAGCTGGAGATTACGCAATAATTGCGACGGAGGACACCAAGCGACCAACTGGTAGATGTAGTCTCTTATGGTCAATCTTCCAATGATATGCCTACAAATACGTCACAATGCTGCATACACCTTGGGGAAAACATGGAAAACGTAAGCTGACTCCTTGCACCTCCACAGCCATATAAGGAGTCATTGCCATGAGGTGGTTTCAAAAAATGCGGCACTTCCTGATTGGATTTTTATCTGGGTTTTTTCTGTAACATCAGTTCTGTGGCACTCACAGACAATATCTTTGCAGTTTTGGAAACGTCAGAGTGTTTTCTTTCCAAAGCTGTCAATTATATGCATAGTCGAGCATCTTTTCGTGACAAAATTTCTTGTTTAAAACAGGAACGTTTTTCATCCAAAAAATTAAAATAGCGCCCCCTAGTTATAAAAGGTTAATGATATTGTACATTGGAATGGTAGAGTTATGTCATTCATAAAGTTCAGAATTGTACGGGAAGGTCTGCTCAATCCAAGAGTACAACCAATTGATTACATCATTACCCCAAAAATGGCAGGTGGCAGTAGGAGGAGGTAGGGAATCGGTCTGTCTGTCCAATATAAAGGATCAAAACTGTCAGAGGACTAAAAATAGCATAAATAGGAAAGTATACCAGTTTCATTTTAGGACCAGGATGTTGACACCAGTGCCATACAGATTGCAAAATAGTTGGGAAGAGATTTTTGATGTACCGATTCCATGGTGTCTGAGATTCAAGACTGTGCTTTTCAGCTAAAATTATTATATAGAATTCTTGCCACCAACAAAATGTTGAATATTTGGGGCATACAATCATCGAAGCTCTGCAAATTTTGTTGTGAGGATACAGAATCAATAGACCATTTATTTTTGTATTGATCTCAGGTAGCCTGTTTCTGGTCTTAGGTTCAGGAATGGTTGAAAATGCATAGCATTGATCTAAAATTTACCCTAGAAATAGTACTTTTAGGAGATCTGGAGAGACCGGGTTAGTCAATTACTATTATACTAATACTCTTAGTAAAGGCATTTATCTTCACCTCCACAATCTGTGGATTCTATTCGATTATATAGATTAACGTTAAACATAACAGCATAGTTGAAAGTTATGTGTTGCGTAGAAACCCGAAGAGGGTGGCCAGCAGAGATAGATGGGATGGGCTGAGGAAGCTGAGGGTTGGGATGTGGAATTGGAGACAAGTGGGAGTCGAGTTGCTGTGCAGGAGATAGAATAATAGTCAAAGAAAAAAAAGTCTAAATAAAGCATAATTAAAAGTATGTTTGAATGACACTGAGGGGCAGTGTTTTTACAACTAATGCCGGTTTGCCTGAGGCTGATGCTGTGCAGGTGCGGGTTCACGTTTTTGGCTTGGTGGGAGATCTGTCAACGTGTCCTTGAGGAGGGCATTGACCCTGGATGCTTCTGTGTGTCACTCTGAATGGGAGTCTGTTGGATGACCGGTATGGTGTAGTTGTTGAGCGGCTTCACTGCAAGTGTATTGTATGTTTCGGGTATTCAATCAGAAAAAGTGTGAAATAAATCAATAATATTTTATATTTGAGTTTCTTCAATTTAGCAACCCTTTGCCTTGACAGCTTTGCACACTCTTGGCATTCTCTCAACCAGCTTCATGAGGTAGTCACATGGAATGCATTTCAATTAACAGGGGTGCCTTGTTAAAAGTTAACTTGTGGAATTTATTTCCTTCTTAATGCATTTGAGCCAATCATTTGGGTTGTGACAAGGTAGGATTGGTATACAGAAGATAGCCCTATTTGGTAAAAGACCAAGTCCATATTATGGCAAGAACTGCTCAAATAAGCAATGAGAAACGACAGTCCATCATTACTTTGAGAAAATCCAGAAAATGTTAAGAACTTTGAAAGTTCCTGCAAGTGCAGTCGCAAAAAACATCAAGCGCTATGATGGAACTGTCCACAGGAAAGGAAGACCCAGAGTTACCTCTGCTGCAGAGGATAAGTTCATTAGAGTTTACTGCACCTCAGATTGCAAGCATGGAGGAGGAGGTGTGATGGTGTGGGGGTGTGGTGCTGGTGACACTGTCTGTGATTTATTTAGAATTCAAGGCACACTTAACCAGCATGGCTACCACAACATTCTGCAGCGATACGCATCATTTTTCAACAGGCCAATGACCCAACACACCTCCAGGCTGCGTAAGGGCTATTTGACCAAGAAGGATAGTGATGGAGTGCTGCATCAGATGACCTGGCCTCCACAATCATCCGACCTGAAACCCAATTGAGATGGTTTGGGATGAGTTGGACCACAGAGTGAAGGAAAAGCAGGCAACAAGTGCTCAGCATATGTAGGAACGCCTTCTAGACAGTTGAAAAAGCATTCCAGGTGTAGTTGGTTGCGAGAATGCCAAGAGTGTGCAAAGCTGTCATCAAGGCAAAGGGTGGCTCCTTTGAAGAATCTCAAGTATAAAATATGTTTTTATTTGTTTAACACTTTTGGGTTAGTAAATTATTCCATATGCGTTATTTCATAGTTTTGATGTCTTCACTATTATTCTACAATGTAGAAAATAGTAAAAATAAAGAAAAACCCTTGAATGAGTAGGTGTGTCCAAACTTTTGACTGGTACTGTACATTTATTATGATCCATTTCCAAGTTGAAATTTGGCCCACTCATTCCCCCTCACAGGAAATTCCACTCCTGCAAATTCCTGTGGCGATAGATGGCTCCATCAAAGTTGTTGACTTGGCAAACAACGGGGGGGGAATGGGATTAATGAGAAATGCAGGGGCTGCAGGAGGATCAGCAGGAGGAGTGTTCGGGGACGGCTTCACCCCGTCCGCAATAAGCACATGGGAGCACAACCATTCCCATGGCTCCCACCAGCCCAGCGGCAGAGTGAAGGTGAGCTACGGCGTGGGTGGAGGAACCATGACTGGACATGAACACTTCTCCAGATATGGAGCTGGAGCTTATGACGGGGTCGCTCTCTCCGAGGGAGACCTAGAGGAGTACTACTCTGCAGTGAGTATCTTAGATCATGATTGTTTGAAGACTAGTAAAAGTGTGTATGCATTAGTATTGAGATTATACAGAGTTGGTGAAAGTACATTTCTTGGATTACTCCTTTAACATAGGAGTTGAGGGCAGCGTTATTGTAGCCATTTTGATAAATTTGTCAATATACTGTATCTGTTCCTATCATATGACCTTTGCAGAAGGCCAATCATGCTGCGCAGAATGACCAACAGAGAGATGACCTACTGATCTACGACTACGAAGGTCAGGGGTCACCGGTAGGCTCTGTTGGCTGCTGCAGCCTCCTGGGGGCCGATGACGACCTGGACTTCCTCAACGACCTGGGGCCCAAGTTCAAGACCCTGGCCAAGATCTGCCAGGGGTCAATAGCTATGGAGGCGGAGACTGTCAACATGTCTGTGTCATCCCCTAGACCTAGGCCTACCACATCCACCCACACAGAGGTCAATAGAGACACAGCTCTCAATGTCAATACCCTGAACACCTCATCCACCACCTCCACCTCCTCCACACCCCTACAGGAGAACCTGGTTACTCGGGCCCAAGGATCAGCCACCATCCACAAGGTTCAGGAGAACAAGGTGATGCCCAATAAGACCCTCTTCATCCAGCAGCCCCCTATGTACGACGCTGCTGCCCCCACCATGTACATGGTGGAGCCCCAGCCCCAGTTGGTGCTGGTGGAGCAGAGAGGGGGAGGTGGTTATGTCCGTGCCCAGCAGGCGGTAAGCCAGGTGGGGGTAGTGATGGGTCAGGGGGTGGTGCAGGTAGGAGGGCTCCATGGTTCTCAGGGCATGATTTTACTGGAGAGGCAGGTAGGAGCAGGTGGTAGTGGGGAAGGACAAGGTCATGTTGTAATGGGGGCAAGCCAGGTCTTACAGGGAGCGGGCCACACTATTTTGGGGGGAGGTCACATTATTACAGAGACGAGCCAAACCATTACACGGGGAGGCCAGTTTCTACAGGGGGCAGACCAGACCATGATCGGAAAAGGTCATCTATCGCCAGGAGGAAACTTCTCACAGGGAAGCCTGTCCGGGTCCAGGAAAGTGCTGGTTGTTGAGAGCGGGTCTGGGTCAGCCTCGGCAGCAGGGTGCAGCGCAGGCTTAGGGGCTGCCCAGGTCATCATGCTGCAGAGAGGCCAGGGGTTAGAGGTCAAATGTCATAGTGTAGAAGTGAGAGGTCAGGGTGATGCTTCCTCGTTGAGCTCCAGCTCCCTGTGTGGCACGGCAGGGTCAAACGAGGCCTCTGCTACTGCTGTCAAAGTCACCACCACGCCCACAGCTGCACCCTGTAGCAGCAGCCACACAGCTGTGGTGCAAGAGAAGAAAATATCTGTCACTGAGAAATACGTTGAGACCAGTACTATAGCGTAGAAAAACAACTTCACATCAGCTTGATAACATACTGTACACTGTGGGTTTAAAGGTGATTTCTAGGGAGAGAGAAAGAGATAGAGAGATAGAGGTACTGGTGCTCTCTGCTGGTCTGAAATACAGGAATTCTACCCATTGTTTGCTAACAACTCTTTTATAACACTTTTAGTTTTTATTATCACGATTACCATATGGTATATAATCCTAAATATGATTCATTGATACATTGTGAATTAATGATTGAGTTGAAGATACTTGATTACAGAGGAAGAAATTGAATAAAAATAATGAAATCATGGAATCGAATCAGTATTTGAAAGGAGTGAAATATTTTTCTAAACATTCAAATGTTGTGGTGGGTGATATATTAATTGTTCAGGTTAGGAAATGTGTCTATCTTTGATAAAGCTTTTTTTACTGGGATTGTCAATTCTTGATGTAATTCATAGTTCAGTAGGTCAAGGTTTCCAAGCGGGACATACAAAAATATTGTACCAGAGAAGTGTGGGACCCGTCAAAAAGACCCTATTTTTCTCTTATATTTTACATTTTAAGCCAAAGAGTGTATTGTTTTTCTGTTGGGTCTCATATGCATTAATTTATCCCATGATATTCAAGTTATTGATGCATAGGTAATATAATTTTGGGAAAATGTACATTAAATGATGCCTATATTTTTGTTCATCTCAACATTCGAGCTAAAAATAGAGATTATGTAAGATTTTTACCATGGGCTTGGCTTATTATGCACTGATATGCATTAAAGCAGGGGTGTCAAATGTGTTTTGCCCCTGGGGCCACATTCACTATTCAACGAGGTTCAGGTGGCTGCATTTAAAATGTATTATATTTCTCGCCGTGAAAATGTTTATTTTTTTTCTCTATCCATAGTTTGGGGAATTTTCAATACTCCCTGACTGTCTTTCATTTCAGTGATTATTAGCGAGCTGGACACAGTCACGTTTCTGTATGAATGTAGGTCCATTATCAATTCTACACAGTTTCAATTTGGTTTTAGTCATTTTAATGTATATTGATAACATACTGTGTTATCAATAGTTTGTATCCCCCCACAAATTATATATATATATTTATTGTTGTTTTTTTTACTCAAAGAACTCGCAGGCGTTATGTTAGACACCCCTGCATTAAAGTTTGAGATTGATGTTGACCTGGCTGCAAGCTTTCATGTCTAATATATTATACTGTATGCGTCATGAGATATGGCATCTGCCTGCAGTATGCCTGTCCTTCATTGTGAGCTAAAAAGTTTGATTTAATGTTTTCTGATTTTGAGAGAATAATAAACTTGAACATATACCATACACATTCAGTTAGTCATGTGTTATGGTTTCATTGTAACGGTTTTCTTCTGGGGAAAGAGAGGCGGACCAAAACACAGCATGGTTACTTGTAAACATCTTTAATAAAGATGAACAATCTACAAAACAAGAAATGTGAAAAAACCGAAACAGCCCTATCTGGTGGAACAAACACAGAGACAGGAACAATCACCTACAAAACACTCAAAGAATATGGCTGCCTAAATATGGTTCCCAATCAGAGACAACGATAAACACCTGCCTCTGATTGAGAACCACTCTAGGCAACCATAGACTTACCTAGAGTACTACTCTAACCACAATCCCATACCTACAAACAACCCCAGAAAAAACAAACCACATAAATCCACATGTCAAACCCTGGCATCACCAAAATACTAACGAATACACAGAATACTAAGGTCAGGGCGTGACATTCATGCAATTTCTTTCTTAGAATCTCACTCCTGTAGTGTTTCAGTGGTTCTTCTGGAGATTGAGACTGGAAAATCCTGTTTTATAGTATCACTCTTATCACACCTTGACATCTTTACATACTGTAGTTCAGATGTTATCACTGCTCAACCAATAAAATAATAAAGATGGCTCTACCAAAGAGGACTTTACAAGTGTTAACCAGTTTTCAAACGACACACTGACTCACCTCCCACCACCCACTCACAGAATTAATTGGGAAATCTATTGATTTTCAGAGTTGATCACTGATGTCTGTCAGGAACAATATTATCACAGATGAAGTACCAGAGAAATGTTAAAGGAGTATTTGATTCCATAAGGATGTTAAAACAAGCTGGATTGCTACTGTGATATGGTGCTGGACTCTTAATTCACAACAATGTAATGAGAAGTTGGGGGAGGGGGCTTCTGTCTAAACTGCTGCTGTTTGCAATGGGCAGGGGTGTAGTGCTGCTGGAGCGCGCTTTCAATTTGAGAATACACAGATCTGGTAACAAAAAAATCTGGAAAATGATTTCTGAAGCTGAATCATTGTCCCACAAGATCACATAATGATGAATGAGTATTTTACACAACAGAACTGACTATACTACCACAGCATATTAGGCTTATAACGTTACTGTTACACCAAAAACACCTCTTTTCTAGTGAGATTTTAGGAGTTGAAACTGAATAGTAGCATTTATTTTCTCATGTGGCCAGAACGCTACAGTGTGCGTCACTAGGCAGGATACATGTTTATATGTAAAAAAAACGAGACAGGTTAAAGGTTTATTAAAACCATCTGCTCTAATTCGCTCACGAAACAGTAATTGAAGAATATCTAAATGCATATTCTCAAGAAACTGCTTCAGATCAAACTATTGGCATGCGGACACAGTTTGGATATTTCACTAGTTAAAATGTGAAGAATTATCATTCACGATTGATGGTGACAATGGCTTATTTTGAAATGAGTTATTCCTAACTCAATGTTTAAGGCGATTAAAATAGAAAAATCAGGCTGACAGGCACTGGGGCATTCAGTTGCTGTTTGATTGAACATTAGAATGGGTAAAAACAAGTCACCTAAACAACTTTGAGCGTGGTATGATCATCGAGTCCAGGCACACCGGATCCAGTTTTTCACGCACGACAGTGTCTAGAGTTTATCAATAAGGGTGCGACAAACAAAACATATCCAGTCAGTGGCAGTCCTGTGGACAAAAATAGCTTGTTGATAAGAGAATTTGAAGGAGAGTGGCCTGCGCAGTCTGCAGATCTCAACCCAGTAGAGCAGGTTTGGGATGAGATGGAACGGGCTGTTCGCTGCATGAATCTACCGCTGTCCAGTCTGCAGCAACTGTGCGATGCCATCCCGTTAGCATGGACCAACATCCCTGTGGTATGTTTCCGACACCTTGTAGAATACCCTGAAGAATTCAGGCTGTTCTGGAGACAAAGGGGGTCCGACCCGGTACTAGATGGGTGTACCTAATAAACTGTATAATACCATGGCATATGCTAACATACATGTGAATAATGCAGTACAGTGTTATATGAAAATTGGTGATATAGGCAGGAGACCTGTCATGTTCGTTTGTATTGACGGACCAAGCTGCAGCGTATGTTGAGTTCCACATAATTTATTAAAGAAAGTGAAACTCAGCAAAGACAAAAACAAATAAACAATAAACGAATAACGAACCGTGACTACAGGGAATGCTACGTAGAATGCTACTCTACCATAGAAAATAAAGGCTTTCTATGGTCAGGACGTGCCTCCCCCCCAAAAGGTGCAGACTCCGACCGCAAAACCTGAAACAAGAAGGGAGGGTTAGGGGGGAGGGTGTCTAGTGTCAGTGGTGGCTCTGGTGCGGGGCGTAGAACCCGCTCATCCCGCAGATCCAGCCATGGACCCAGGCTGAATACTGTGCCTGGACTGGACCTAGGTGCAGAAGACTCCTGCCATGGAGCGGGACTGGATGCCGTGTCCGGACTGGGCATCGGTGCAGAGAAAGGCTCCTGCCATGGAGCTGCACTGGATGCCGTGTTTGGACTGGGTATCGGCGCAGGGGAAGACTCCTGCCATGGAGCCTGACTGGACGCCATGTCTGGACTGGGCATCGGCTTAGAGGAAGACTCCTGCCATGGAGCAGGACTGGACGCCGTGTTTGGACTGGACATCGGTGCAGGGGAAGACTCCTGCCATGGAGCTGGACTGGACGCCGTGTCTGGACTGGGCATCGGCGCAGAGGAAGGCTCCTGCCATGGAGCTGGACTGGACTCCGTGATTGGACTGGACATCGGCGCAGGGGTAGGCTCCCGCCATGGAGCGGGCCTGGACGCTGTGCCGGGACTGGGCACCAACGCAGAAGAAGACTCTGGCCTTGTAGCTAAACTGGACGCCGTGCTCAGACCGGACATCGGCGCAGGGGAAGGTTCCGGCCATGGAGCTGGAGGTTCCGGACTGTTGACTGTCGCAGGAGGTTCCAGACCGTGGACCATCTCAGGAGGTTCCGGACCGTGGACCGTCTCAGGTGGTTCCGGACCGTGGACCGTCTCAGGTGGTTCCGGACCGTGGACCGTCGCCGGAGGTTCCCGGACCGTCGCCAGAGGTTACGCCGGAAGCTCTGGACTGGGAACTGTCGCCGTAAGCTCTGGACTGGGAACTGTCACCGTAAGCTCTGGACTGGGAACTGTCGCCGGAAGCTCTGGACTGGGAACTGTCGCCGGAAGCTCTGGACTGGGAACTGTCGCCGGAAGCTCTGGAATGGGAACTGTCGCCGTAAGCTCTGGACTGGGAATTGTCACGAGGAGCTCTGGACTGGGAACTGTCGCCGGAAGCTCTGGACTGGGGATCGTTGCAGGAAGCCTTGTGCGTGGGGCCAGCACTGGTGGTACAGGGCTGGTGACAAGCACCTCAGGGCGAGCGCGAGGAGCAGGCACAGGACGTACTGGACTGGGAAGTCGCACTGGAGGCCTAGTGCATGGAGCCGGGACAGGTGGCGCCAGACTGGTGACACGCACTTTAGTGCGAGTGCGAGGAGCAGGCACAGGACGTACCGGACTGGGAAGGCGCACTTGAGGGAGAGTGCGAGGAGCAGGCACAGGACGTACCGGACTGGGAACACGCACTTCAGGGAGAGTGCGAGGAGCAGGCACAGGTTGTACCGGACTGGGAAGGCACACTTGAGGGAGAGTGCGAGGAGCAGGCACAGGATGTACTGGACTGGGGACATGCACTTGAGGGAGAGTGCGAGGAGCAGGCACAGGACGAACCGGGCTGTGGAGACGTACTGGAGACCTGGTGCATATAGCTGGCATCAATGGTACCGGTTCGATGACACACCTCGCCCGGTAAGTGCGAGGAGCTGGCACAGGACGTACTGGGCTGTGAAAGCGCACTGGAGACCTGGTGCGTATAGCCGGCATCAATTGTACCGGTACTTTAACACACTTCTCAGGACGAGTACGGGGAGTTGACTCAGGTGGCATCGGGCGGCTAACACGCTCCTTAGGGCGAATGCCGTGCATACTACGCCAAACCAACAGCTCTCTCACTTCACTCTCCTCCAATTTATCCAACAACTCCTCGAAGGTCTCTAACTCTCCCCTCCGTTCACTCTCCTCCAATTTATCCAATAACTCCTCAACGGTCTCTGACTCACCCCTCAACTTCGCCGAACACCAAGTGTGTACCCCCAATTTTTTTTTTTGAGGCTGCTTCTTGGGCTTGCGTCGTGGCCGCGAACCCTGGAGTCGTCGCTGTTCTCCCTTCTCTCCTTGCGTCTCCTGCCATGGTAGGCGATCCTGTCCTGCCAGGATTTCTTCCCAAGTCCAGGATCCCTTCCCATCAAGAATCTCTTCCCAAGTCCAGGATACTTCCTCCTCCTGGGCATGCTGCTTGTTCCTTTGTTGATGGAATATTCTGTCACGTTCATTTGTATAGACGGACCATGGTGCAGCGTATGTTGAGTTCCACATAATTTATTAAAGAAAGTGAAACTTAGTAAAGACTAAAACAAATAAACAATAAACTAATAACGAACCGTGACTACAGAGAATGCTACGTGCACTAACTCAAAACCATATCCCATAACACACAGGTGTAAAGAAATGCTACTTAAGTATGATCCCCAAAGAGACAACGATAGCCAGCTGCCTCTAATTGGGAATCATACCAAAACACCAACATAGAAAATATAATCTAGACTAAACCCTTAGTCACACCCTGACCTACTCTACCATAGAAAATAAGGACTTTCTATGGTCAGGGCATGACAAGACCTCACATAATGTGCCAGATAGGTGACCTGATCTCAGATGTTCTATTCTAAGCTAATATGACAGACAAGTGACGCATACAGTATTACTCCTATGGTCTGATGTAAAAGACAGGAGACTGATGGTAAGAGGCAAAAGGTTGTAATGTGCATAATCAACACTGGGGTTGCGGCATTTATAGTCTGAGTAAATTCAGACAGATTATAGTTACTCTGGGGACACACCTGCATATATAACAATGTCACTTTTGATGTACCTGGAACAGGTTTCTAATGTATCTGTCTCTGCTACGTCCTCCTAGGTAACCACACGATCTTTCAATTGACAAGAGCATCTTTCCCCCAGTTGTGTCTGAATTTGCCAAGAGGTGGATAACATTATACTAACAACATTCTGCCTGGTCTGCCTTTTTAGATGGCTGCTGCCAAAATAGAACAACTTCAGAGTCTTCAAGTATTTATGGACCACAGAGCAATGAAAAAGACAACCGATTTACTGTACCTCTAACAAAGCGGAAACTCTTGAGCCGTGCCAGAGGACCTTTATGTAAATGATATCAAGCAAATTGAGCAGGTGGAATAAAGGTGTGTAATATTGTGATGAACCAATATGTAAAGATCCTATTAGGTTTGCATGTTCAAAGATTTGCATTATTAGCAAAAAATTCTGCCATTGGAAGAGAGTATCCTACGTCCCCACACATTAAACCCGATGAACGGATAGTCACCATGTCTGGCCAGCCCTAAATCAGATTTGCTATCTGACAGATCATGATGAGGAGGAATAAAAAATAATCTAGGTCTTTCAATCAAAAAAAGTGCCTCCTGTCCCAGACAGACAGAGAAAACAAACCAATAGTCAAGATGACTCACATTTCATGCTTACCTTGCATTAAAACCAGAAAACATATATTTTTCTTATTGTATCTATTTATCTTCATTACCTCATGAAAAGTCTGTATTGTTCATTGTATCTCATCTGCTGAATACAATGAGCATTCCCATGAAAAGAAGGCTAACGAGAGTGATATTCATAGGACAGGACCATTTTATTTTGCGACAGAAAATGCATTCTGAGGTAAATGTTACAAAACTCGGTTTCGATAGTGTAACGATGTTGTTTTTACTGACATTGACACAGCATCAATTGGAAAACCAATGACATTTATAATACTCACATAATTGTTGTGTTTCACTTATGGTCTTCGAGACATATTTGAAGAACAATGAAATGCAATAATAGTAGTCTTTAGGCTAAACAGCTACAATATACAGTATCTTGACGCGACAATAACTCATTCTGCCCCTCTATCCTTCCATACCTATTGATCATTTAAAGTGACTGGTGGATATAACATAGACTGCTGTGCTGCTTCTACGGCATCCCTCAGTGGCGGACATCATGGTGCTGCTGGACATCCTGATCCGCATCCTCCAACTCGTCTTCCTCGTACTCGCCCACTTCGTCAGCAGTGGCGTCCTGGTACTGCTGGTACTCAGACACCAGATCATTCATGTTGCTCTCAGCCTCAGTGAACTCCATCTCGTCCATACCCTCTCCGGTGTACCAGTGAAGGAAGGCCTTACGGCGGAACATGGCAGTGAACTGCTCAGAGATCCTTCTAAACAGCTCCTGGATGGCCGTGCTGTTGCCGATGAAGGTGGCGGACATCTTGAGGCCGCGGGGCGGGATGTCGCAGACGGCCGTCTTCACGTTGTTGGGGATCCACTCTACGAAGTAGCTGCTGTTCTTGTTCTGCACGCTCAACATCTGCTCGTCCACTTCCTTCATGGACATGCGCCCGCGGAAGATGGCAGCAACAGTGAGGTAGCGGCCGTGGCGAGGGTCGCAGGCGGCCATCATGTTTTTGGCGTCAAACATCTGCTGGGTCAGCTCGGGCACGGAGAGGGCACGGTACTGCTGGCTCCCCCTGCTGGTCAGAGGGGCAAAGCCGGGCATGAAGAAGTGGAGGCGGGGGAAGGGCACCATGTTGACGGCTAGTTTGCGGAGGTCGGCATTGAGCTGACCGGGGAAGCGCAAGCAGGTGGTGACCCCGCTCATGGTGGCCGACACCAAGTGGTTGAGGTCTCCGTAGGTGGGTGTGGTGAGTTTGAGGGTACGAAAGCAGATGTCATAGAGAGCCTCGTTGTCTATGCTGAAGGTCTCATCAGTGTTCTCCACCAGCTGGTGGACTGACAGGGTGGCATTGTAGGGCTCCACCACCGTGTCGGACACCTTGGGTGAGGGCATGACGCTGAAGGTGTTCATGATGCGGTCAGGGTACTCCTCGCGGATCTTGCTGATGAGCAGGGTGCCCATGCCAGAGCCAGTGCCCCCTCCCAGGGAGTGGGTGAGCTGGAAGCCCTGGAGGCAGTCACAGTTCTCAGACTCCTTCCTGACTACGTCCAGGACAGAGTCTACCAGCTCTGCTCCCTCTGTGTAGTGGCCTTTAGCCCAGTTGTTACCAGCTCCACTCTGACCTGAAAGACCCATGAAAAACCTGGGTTAGAGACATAACATCTTTGTGCTACTAAACATCTAGCCATACATCTAGGAGAATGAAAAGCAAGTCACCAGTAACAGGCATATGCATTGTGTACATTATTTATTCATTTCCAGTGAAAGAGAAAATTCCATTCCAAAATAAAAGTATTGTTTTAATCTAATTGTACTGATGTGAGTGTAAGCCTACTATAATATTTTCAGTATAATAGGTAAGGTGTTCTGGGGTGGATTTTTTTTTAGCTCAATATCCCCATCCTGATTAGCACTGCAGCAGTAGCTGTATGGACTGCATTCTGCTGAGTCGCCATTCTGGCTGTCTCTGCCTGACACAACTGCAAACGTTGCACAGAGAACACACTGTACATCTATGTGAAAGGTAAACTAAGCTTTGCTTCAAAGGACATGACAGTGAATGCTGTCACAGACATTACATGCTTTGGGTCAAAGATGGAAGAGCTGATGAAGACATGATGATGACCAATTGGACAAGACAGCACAGACAGATCTGGGACCAGGCTAGGCGAGATAACACAAAAAGACATGGAATTAGATATGGAATACGGCTAGATGATAACCACTACTCACCAAAGACAAAGTTGTCTGGTCTGAAGAGCTGGCCGAAGGGCCCGGAGCGTACAGAGTCCATGGTGCCTGGCTCCAGATCCACCAGGATGGCCCGGGGGACAAACTTGTTACCTGTGGGGGGAGGAGAGGCAGGGACATCAGGGGTGTATTCATTAGTCAGATTTCGTTGCACAACGGAAACAGTTTACTCCAAACCGTTTACTACCCTGGGTGAGATAGCATGGTGAAGCCACATCAGAGGGCACAACCTACACAGTAAACATTGATTCTGAGATAATTTACCCAAACTGTTCAAAGGAAATATCTTGCTCCCCACTTGCATTTGGGACTATGGAAATAGAGACTGTGTGTTTATACAAACGGTTTGCCTTTTTCTACAAAGGAAACAGAGGGCAAATACTAGGCATCCCCTGACCATGCTCTCCCGCACAGCTTATTAAACAGAGCAAAGCACAGACTGCCTCTGATTCTCTTTCTCTCTCTCACTCTCTGTCTCGCTCTCTCACTTAGCCTCATTTGCAGACTACAGCACCTTGCAGCACAGAGAACTTCCTAGCTCCAGTCCAGAGTAGGGAGGGGGAATAAAATGTGCTGTGCAGAATTGATTCAGACCAAGATGAAATCTCCCAGACCAGAATAGAAAGAGGAGTGGGAGGCCCCGGTGCACAAGGGAGCAAGAGAACATGTACATTAGAGTGTCTAGTTTGAGAAACAGATGCCTCACCAGTCCTCAGCTGGAAGCTTCATTAAATAGTACTCACAAAACACCAGTCTCAACATCAACAGTGAAGAGGCAACTCCGGGATGCTGGCCTTCTAGACAGAGTTCCTCTGTCCAGTGTCTTTGTTCTTTTGCCTATCTTAATCTTTTCTTTTTACTGGCCAGTCTGAGATATGGCTTTTTTCTTTTCTACTCTGCCTAGAAGGCCAGCATCCCGGAGTCGCCTCTTCACTGTTGACGTTGAGGCTAGTGATTTGCGGGTTTGTGGATCAGAAGTTTACATACACTCAATTAGTATTTGGTAGCATTGCCTTTAAATTGATTAACTTGGGTCAAACGTTTTGGGTAGCCTTCAAAAAGCTTCCAAGAATAAGTTGGGTGAATTTTGGCCCATTCCTCCTGACAGAGCTGGTGTAACTGAGTCAGGTTGGTAGGCCTCCTTGCTCGCACATGCTTTTTCAGTTCTGCCCACAAATGTTCTATGGGATTGAGGTCAGGGCTTTGTGATGGCCACTCCAATACCTTGACTTTGTTGTCCTTAAGCCATTTTTCCACAACTTTGGAAGTATGCTTGGGGTTATTGTCCATTTGAAAGACCTATTTGAGACCAAGCTTTAACTTCCTGACTGATGTCTTGAGATGTTGCTTCAATATATCTACATAATTTTCCTCCCTCATGATGCCATTTATTTTGTGAAGTGCACCAGTCTCTCCTGCAGCAAAGCCCCCCCCACACAACATAATGCTGCCACCCCTGTTCTTCACGGTTGGGATGGTGTTCTCAGCTTGCAATCCTCCCCCTTTTTCCTCCAAACATAACAATGGTCATTATAGCCAAACAGTTCTATTTTTGTTTCATCAGACCAGAGGACATTTCTCCAAAAAGTACAATCTTTGTCCTCATGTGCAGTTGCAAACTGTAGTCTGGCTTTTTATGGCGGTTTTTGAGCAGTGCTTTCTTCCTTGCTGAGCGGCCTTTCAGGTTATGTCAATATAGGACTCATTTTACTGTGGATATAGATACTTTTGGACCTGTTTCCTCTAACATCTTCACAAGGTCCTTTGCTGTAGTTGTGGGATTGAATTGCACTTTTTGCAATACTTTTTTGCAGTACGTTCATCTCTATGAGACAGAACAATTCTCCTTCCTGAGTAGTATGACGACTGCATAGTCCCATAGTGTTTAAACGTGCATACTATTGTTTGTACAGATGAACAAGATACCTTCAGGCATTTGTAATCTGCTCCCAATGATGAACCAGACTTGTGGAAGTCTACAATTATTTTTCTGAGGTCTTGGCTGATTTCTTTTGATTTTTCCATGATGTTAAGCAAAGAGTTGTCACAAATATTACCGAAGGTGACTCCCCTTCTTGTTCGGGTGGCGCTCGGCGGTCATCGTCGCCGGTCTACTAGCTATCACCGATCCGTTGTTCTGTGTTCCTTTGGTTTTGTCTGATTGGTATCACCTGTTTCTTGTTTGGTTGTTAGGGTGGGGTTATATAAGTTTGTTCAGCCCGCTTCTGTTTCGTGCGGGCTTGTTTCGTCTGTTCTGTGTTTGAGTGTATTTTGTTTGCATTTCCGGGTTTCACGCTGTCCGTTATTATTTCTGATCATTTGTTTTCCTACTTTTGTTCATGTTATTTTTCCTGGACATTAAAGCGTGTTTTTCCCACATCTTTTGCTCTCTGCGCCTGACTCCACACCTCTTCACTCATTTGCCGTAACAAGAGTTTGAAGGTAGGCCTTGAAATACATCCAAAGGTACACCTTCAATTGACTCAAATTACGACAATTACCCTATCGGAAGTTTCTAAAGACATGACATCATTTTCAGGGATTTTCCAAGCTGTTTATGTAAACTTCTGACACACTGGAATTGTGATACAGTGAATTATAAGTGAAATAATCTGTAAACAATTGTTGGAAAAATGACTTGTGTCATGCACAAAGTAGATGTCCTAATCGACTTGCAAAAATTATAGTTTGTTAACAAGACATTTGTGGAGTTGTTGAAAAACTAGTTTTAATGACTCCAAACTAAGTGTATGTAAACTCCCGACTTTAACTGTAGTAACCAAAAAATATATATATATATATTTTATATTTGAGATTTTTCAAAGTAGCAACCCTTTGCCTTTGATGACAGCTTTGCACACTCTTGGCATTCTCTCAACCAGCTTCATGAGGTTGATTTCAATGGCTTTCAATTAACAGGTGTGGCTTGTTTAAAGTCAATTTGTGGAATTTCTTTCCTTCTTCACGTGTTTGAGCCAATTAGTAGTGTTGTGACAAGGTAGGGTTGGTATACAGAAGATAGCCCTATTTGGTAAAAGACCAAGTCCATATTATGGCAAGAACAGCTCAAATAAGCAAAGAGAAATTACAGTCCATCGTTACTTTAAGACAATCTGAAAAATTTTAAGAAGTTTCTTCAAGTGCAGTCACAAAAACCATCAAGCGCTATGATGAAACTGGCTCTCATGCGGACTGCCACAGGAAAGGAAGACCCAGAGTTACCTCTGCTGCAGAGGATAAGTTCATTAGAGTTAACTGCACCTCAGGTTGTAGCCCAAATAAATGCTTCACAGATTTCAAGTAACAGACACATCTCAACATCAACTGTTCAGAGGAGACTGCGTGAATCAGGCCTTCATGGTCGAATTGCTGCAAAGAAACCACTACTAAATGACACCAATAAGAAGAAAAAACTTGCTTGGGGCAAGAATCATGAGCAATGGACATAAGACCGGTGGAAATGTGTCCTTTGGTCTGATGAATGTGAATTTGAGTTGTTTGGTTTCAACCATCGTGCCTTTGTGAGACGCTGCATGATATGACCTGGCCTTCACAATCACCCGACCTCAACCCAATTTAGATGGTTTGGGATGAGTTGGACCGCAGAGTGAAGAAAAAGCAGCCAACATGTCACGCCCTGGCCATAGAGAGGCTTTTATTCTCTATTTTGGGTAGGCCAGGGTATGAGTAGGGTGGGCAGTCTAGTTTATTTATTTCTATGTTTTCTGTTTCTATGTTTTGGCTGGGCATGGTTCTCAATCAGAGACAGTTGTCTATCGTTGCCTCTGATTGGGAATCATACTTAGGCAGCCTTTTTTCCTTTTGTATTTGTGGGTAGTTGTCTCCGTTTGTGCATGTATAGCCTTACGGAGCTTCACATTTGTTTTTGTTGTTTATTGTTTTGTTGGCAACATTTAAAAATAAAGGAAAATGCACACTCACCACGCTGCACCTTGGTCCGGTCATTTTCAAGACGACGTGCATGAGACAAGTTCTCCTTCAAGACAATTAGAAATCATTCCTCATAAAGCTCTTTGAGAGAATGCCAAGAGTGTGCAAAGCTGTCATCAAGGCAAATGGTGGCTACTTTGAAGAATCTCAAATATAAAATATATTTAGATTTGCTTAACACTTTTTTGGTTACTACATGATTCCATATGTGTTATTTCATAGTTTTGATGTCTTCACTATTATTCGACTATGTAGAAAATATTCGAAATAAAGAAAAACCCTTGAATGAGTAGGTATGTCTAAACTTTGACTGGTACTGTATGTGCATCTTTATGTGGTATTTGGGTTGCTATAACATTGGTTTTGAAGTGACATTGAGGATTTGTAAGCATCCTGCCATAAAGGTAAAAAAAAAAATAGGCTCTGCCACTCCCATTGTTTCACTAGCAGCAATGCTAATTCTGGCTGTGGGGTAAGTACATAAAGAAAACTAAGCCATGTTTTTGGTCATTGTCACTCAGGATCAATGGATTAATAACTTTTTGTGAATACAATTAAGTATATTTAAATGTTGTTGTACTGCCCTTTAAATGGCAGTCGTTTTTTGCCACATAAATTTGACAAAATTAGTATTTAGTACCAAAAGTCTAAAAACTAAAAGATACTACAATCAAATGATGGTCAATCTGCTTTTTAGTACTTTGTAGTTTGGAAAAAAGCTGCACATTATTTATGGGAAAATGTTATATTTTTGTTTTCCAGAATATGTAAATTAACTGTAATTTTGCAAATATAACCATCTGTTTAGTTATTTTAATTTAATTTCAGATAACATTATTTACATGTCTAATTATATTTTGATAAGAATTCATTTGACATTTTCTATGAAGGTTGATTTTTCCAATAGATTACTCTTGGGGACAATGACCCTAGTTGGTAATCCATGTATATGAAATATGTTGGTAGTATGAGGGTTAACGTGCTGCTACACACATCTCTCTATGAATTAGTGCCTTGTTATTTTAGGAAACTTTTTATCGATGAATGCACAATGCATATACAATAATGGATGGCAGAGTTGCTCACACACATGCAAGCTCAATTTACGCCTGACAACTGTGAAATAAGAGGGATCAATACTGCTTAGCATTTGCACACACTGGGAATATGACCAGAGCTAACCACAGGACATGTTGGCCTCATAGGGCCTAGGTTCTGCAGCCTGGTTGGTTTGTCACTTGCTTTGGCAATGTTAACATACGTTTCCCATGCCAATAAATTCCATTGAATGTAATATAGTGAGATAGAGGGAGAGAGGATAGAGGGAAAGATAGAAAGAGAGGGATAAATGATGCAGGAGAGAGATAGAGAGAAAGATGTGATACAGGGAGAGAAATAACGAGGGAGGAAGGGAGGGAGGGAGGGAGATTGGCAGGTACCTTCTGCTGTCCTCATTTCCCCTGCCCTGCCAGAGAGGGATGGAGGGAGGGAGAGAGATTGGCAGGTACCTGCTGCTGTCCTCATTTCCCCTGCCCTGCCACAGGGCCCACTGCACCCAGACAGATATTATGGTTACAATGTCACATACTCAGTTTGGATTAGCTCTACAAAGCATGGCTTTGCAAATCCAATGAGGTCTGCAGTTTTTATCACCAGGGACTATTGATTTACTTTTGTTTTAATTTGGGGGAAAGCCAAGTGATATTACAGTGTGCTTATGGTTTATTATTTTCTTTAAACACATGTTCAGATGCACGCAGAGATTACTTCATGCACAGTCTAGACAAATAGATGTGTATATATACCCGATGCTTCATTGTAGTACACGTTTATCCTCTCCAGCTGCAGGTCACTGTCACCTTGGTAACTTCCGGTGGGGTCGATGCCGTGTTCGTCACTTATGACCTCCCAGAACTGTGAATGGGACAGAGATGTAGGTACTGCAACTGATGTTTAAAGGTTTGAACTAAGAGATAAATATTTTCTGTGCTCTGGCTATGACCTGTTCAAGACGCATTGAAAAATACCGAACGGTATTCGTGCGTAGCCCTATCCCTATGGTGATAGCATGACTCATCGGCCCAGATGCGCGACACCACTGCAGACACTTTGCCTCCTAGTCCAAGTCCATAGGACCACACCCATATCAATCGAATAGCATGTAATATTTATAAATAAATTAAATACTACTTTCCATAACACATTAGGCCAAAAATATTATACCAAAATACTGGATGGGTATTTGGGAATTTGATGTCTTGGAAAATGCAGTGCGACATAGCCCTATTTTAAATAAAGTTACATGGGCGAAAAAAGCATGCAGGTCTCAACATTTCAAACACCTAACAAAATAGTTATTGCTCTATAACAACCACAGCGTCAGTATACAAATATAAACATGCCACCTACTTTGGCACCAATCTGGTTTCCACATTGCCCGGCCTGGATATGAACAATCTCCCTCATGATGATTCCTTGTGGGTGCAAGCAAACAGCAGCCTTTTGTCTCAGCTAACACCGATGTCCTCAACCTCTTTGCTACCCCTGCATGTGTCGCCTCTCAGCAGTTTTTACATTACTGGGGCGAGCAGTGAGCTCAGGGAGAGTCATCATGTTGATGCTGACGTCACACCGGCGCTGCATCCCAATCTCGCGCACCAGCCTATCAGCGGTCAACGTTTGATGCAGTGGGCCAGTGGACTGGTTGAGGATGCTGCTGCATCACTTTTCATCTAAAACATGGCGCATTGTTATTATTTGCCAAGTTAAGGAAATGCAACTTGATAGTTCATAAATATCCCCTTGTTTAATGTAAGCTAGGCATCGTGCCCACCTTCTAGCTTGCCTTCCTGCATCCGTTTCAGTGTACATTATGTCCAATAGAGGTCCGTTTGGAGCTCTGCAACTACATCATCCACAATGTTGTCAATGCCATTCTCAAGACAGACATACTCGTTTTTATTGATCACTTGTTTAGTAGAGAGGGGAGTAGTTTACCCCTAGGAGCATGTGTACAGGGTATTGAGGTATTGTATGACATCATACAACAGGAAGTGGTTAAAATCAGAGTTTTCCAAGCAGAGAAATATATTGGCAGCATCAGTGGGTTAATAGTTGGTTGAGTAGAATGGTCTTATAATTTAAAGATCAATAAAAATACGAAATACTAAACCACATTTATGGAATGACTGTCTAGCACAGCCTCAATTCAATAAGCAAGTGACATATTGAAAACTGATCCTCAACATATAGCATCAACACACTTTATGCCCATGGCATGATCTTGGGATAGAGAGGACATCAACTGGTAAAACAAGGGACAACTCAAACACCTCAAGATTCAGTATCAAGAGGTGGCTTGAAAATAGTCTGAAGAACAATTCACTCAACAAAGACCCAGGAATACAACATTCATCAATAAATAGTGAAGTTTATTACAACGTCACTTGGCTTATATACAAGTGCATTATTCAAAATCCCCAAATAAAAATTAAACTGGTAGTCTGTCATTTTTACATTCATTCAAATCTTGCACCAACAGAAACTCTGTGCCATATTAGGGTTCTTTTTCATTTCACCAATATAGATGTTTGGTTGCATGTAGGATGAGTGAAGATCAGTTGAAAACCTGATTTGTTCAGTTGAAAACCCTTTCCAAACCACTGTATGATGGCACAACCTATGAACAACCTATGAACCTAGAGAAAATCATCTTTACCTGAATGTCTTATATGGTCTATTTACTTTCTCTGTTTAACTATAGCCACTCTCCAAGCCATCACCCAACTCTTACCATACACTAGCGCCTTGTGCTGACTTTGCTATTACATATGAAATCTGAGACTGTAATGTAAGGTTGCAATGTGTTGTATTGTGACATTTGAAGATAAGAGAATCTGCTAAATGACCAGAATGCAAATTAAAAATCAAATTTTACATGTGAGGTTACACCATTTGTTCCTGTGTGTGTCAGTGCATGTGTGTCTCAGCTAACCAATGATATGGTGAGGTTGCATTTCAGGAAATGGGGGATGAGAACTACTGTACAGCTGCAGACAATATCCTCTTTAACATCTGTAAGATTGAGCTATTTTGTTGTTCCAGTGTGAATAGACAGTACAGTGACAGAATGTACAGTAAAGTAAGTGTATTGTATTGTACATATACAACATGTTGAGTCTGTTATTGAAGTGATAAGAGTGCTCAGACAGACTGTTCACAACAGCAGCCTCCTCACATCACTGCAAGCCAAACAAGCTAATCGGACTGGGGTGAAGTTGCTCCTAGACACTGATCTTGGGTCAGTTTAGCATTTTCCCAATCAATGGTTAAGTTTAGGATCAGGGGAGGGGAAGCTGATCCTAGATCTGTAACTAGGGGAGACTTTACTCCTGAGTTAACTACTCTGAGTTGGCAGGACACCAGGATACATTGTGCTTTGAGGCCTAGGGTGTATTGGAGATTAAAGAAGTGAATAGGCCCATATAGGGGTGTACTGAAGTTTAACTTGTTTCACATATCCTTTCTGCATCATGCTTGAGTCTTGTGAACAGGGTGTAGTATTAGGAATTAATCTCACAAGAAAATTATCTTCTTTAACAGCATGCTTACTTACCAGGAAATAACCAGAGAATTAACATAAAGTTTGTTGTTACACGTTTAGTATTATCATAGTTATTTTTTACATCCATAGAAATACATGACAGTATGTGTTGCGATGACTACTGTATGATTAGTGTACAGTAGAGTGATAATTTTGGCTGCTATTGCATCATACACAACACTTTGGACACCTCCAAAGCCATTGTATTTTCCTGGTTAAATACATAGTAATAAACACACTATATAAGAATGTGGACTCCATGGCATTTGACATCAATCAATGAGATTTGAAAAGAAGCTTTACAATAAATTAGTGATGTTGTATTTGTAAACAGTGGCCAATTGACACAGATCTCTGCACCATTGGATGTAGTAGCCTTATTAGTGAACTGATAGCCACCATTTTGTTTGTCGGGTATGTACTATTGTCAACAGTCAGTCAATAACAGATGTTGGTAAAGCATGATGTTGACACTAGCCATTTGGGTTTTAAAAAGAAGAAGAAAGCTCCTCATCACAATTTTAATAAAAATAATCAAAGATGTTTGTTGTTTTTTACAGTCAAGAGATCACAGCATTTCTCTATCATGTCTGTATTGATTACAATGAAATAAGTACTTAATGTTAATGATTGTTAATATTTTGAAGTAAAAATCCAACAAAAACAGAGAGGGGTAAGCCTACATTTCAAAATGTAGCAGAATTTTAGTCAATATCACAAAAATAAAAATTTTGCATACTTTGGTGAAATGAAAATATTTTCAAGTATATTTTTCTAGGGAATACACCAAAAATATTTTTACTACAACAAATATGCAAATGACACATACACAATACACACAAGATGGTGGCAATGACAGATATATTTGACAAAATACTTTTGTCATTCATGTTTCCATTTCAGAGCGATGGCTCTTGTTCCTTTTTAGGTAACATTTGAACACCACTTCTTTGTTTCGTGGAAAAGTTCACATTTTTGTTTACATGCTCTGTCCCCATAGCAAAGGATAAAGTGCCACTTACATTCACACAAATAATGGTGACAGTGCCGGCTAGCTGTATACACTAAGGACACGCCCCTTGAGATTATAGTGGAAATCTTTTTTCTGTTTGTAATCAAGCTCAACATCAGTAGCACAACAACATTAAGTATGCAATTTTATCTACAATATCACGTTTACAAGATCCATTGCATACAGTACAATTCATTTCATTTATGAAAAGAGTGGAAAAATAAAAAGATGACGCTTCAGTCCCATGAAACAGGGAAATAGTTAAAAAAAAAAATAATGTTTCACTTTCAGGACCACACCGTCAATAATCACAACATAGCCCTACAGGAACAACTGACCACTCACTTAAATCACATCACCGGTAAAAGCTCTCCTTTTCTACTGTCATTTCAGACATAAACAGTCTATTGTCTTTTTTAACTTTGGAGCATGCCTCTTCAGTTCAAGTCATTCTCTCCTTCTCTCTAACCTTTCATACACACATGCCTGTATTACAAGGACTGGAGTCTTGACATGTTTCACTTTTGATTTTAACTCATTGTCTAATACATCAAAATACCTCCAATACTTGTCTTTATTGCCCTTCGATTGGCAGTTCATTCGGGCAGCAAAATTTACTTTTGGTTTTTCATGTTTGGCAAATTGCTCTTTTCCCTACACAGATTCCAATTGGTTTCTGAGTACTAATTTCAGCGACAACAAGAACAATTAGGAGAAATCTGACACTGTTGACATTCAAAATTCTGCTTTGTATTCTTGAAGTATTTTTCTACATGATAAGGCAAATGTACATCATCAAACACATTGGACATACATCTAAGTCTGCAGTTGAGGCAAATGTACAGTCAAATGTTTTTTTGTGGTATTTATGGAATCTCCAACTAACCTTTGGGATAAAGGATTCTAAATGGAGTTTTGGCTGGTAGTCTCTCAGTCTAAAATGACATTCAGGATTTCCCCAACAACGTCACACGCTGACGACGTCATAATTACGGACAGTTTCAGACTGTGGCTGAGTAAGGGACAGTTCAACATTTGAGGTGTACTAAAAAAATGGCACCCCCCCATCCTCAAAGTAAAAAATATTTTCACACAACACTCCCCTTGTATTGTAAAAAATAATTGCACACCGTCCCCCCTCATAGAATTAACTCTAAATAATGTTTGTGACCACAAATAACAATAACTATAGTGACCCTGTGTCTATAAATGTGACTTTTCCACTTCATCATGCTTTTGTGGCACAGTCGATGCAACGTAGGGCTACGGGCCAGAAGGTTGAGAGTTCGCCGACCACCATGGACAGAGCTAACGTTCCCGGCCTGTTTCATTAGACCTACACCACAATCAGAGCAAGCTACAGACAATGATCAGCTAGGTGGAAATCAGATTTTCAAAATGTTGATGCCATATTTAAGCAATAATGCTCGAGGGGGTGTGGTATATGGCCAAAATACCACGGCTAAGGGCTATTCTTATGCACAACGCAATGCGGAATGCCTCAATACAGCCATTAGCCACGATATATTGGCCATATAACACAAACCCTGAGCTGCCTTATTGCTATTATAAACTGGTTACCAGCGTAATTAGATAAATATTTTTCCTTGTCATACCCATGGTATACAGTCTGATATACCACGACTTTCAGCCAATCAGCATTCAGGGCTCCAACCACCCAGTTTATAATTATATCAAATATATGCAACAAATTTTCAAACAACAGGTCTCTGTGCCAATGGACAACAACCAATAAGCAAATTATATGGACTTTGGCTGCTTCAACATCATGGTTTGCGTTTTCAACACCATAATCTGGACAGCTTGAATGCCTGAATAAAATGTTGGACAAATGTACGCATGTAGCCTACAGGAGACTTTTGAAGTAGCTTAATCTAATTCAAATATTGTGACTGGTTGTGTTTATGCCACACATAAAAGGTCATCCAAAAGTTAAATTACAAATATTTTGGCTATATTGAATATTGAAGTGTTAGGTTCTAGGTGCGCAAGGAATAGCTGCTCGGAGGCAGAGCACGCATGACGCTTTCCTGAACAACTGGGCCTGTTGGGAGCATATGTGGCCACATTATTATAGCACGACTTAGGAGAATGAGGATCCGTAACAGACAGCGCATCTCAGTATCAGAACTTAAAATAATGCCAGAATGGCCTGCTACTGTGTATTTCTAGACCAGGGGTCTCCAACCTTTTCTAGCATGAAAAGCTTGAAAATGTAATGCGTCTAGAGTTACACATTTTTTCAAGCTTTCAAATACGCACATTCTTCCTTTTCTCCTCTCCCCTGCAATTCATCGCCAGGTCCTTAGTGTACAATATATTTTTTTTCTGTGAATATACCTGGTAAAAACAATGGTTAATGAACAACTCTAAAAAGGGGGCCCTCATAAAATCATTTTAATTAAAAAAAATTAATAATACATTTTTAAAATATATTGAATATTTTGCCAAATTAAGTTCTCAGTAAAAAATAAATTGTGGGTTTAGATTAAAACAATTTAAAACTCAAAATTACAATGATAGTTCATTAAGAAACAACAAAATTGGATGTTCTGACTCCATGTCAATGCTTAAAATCACATCAGAATATATATATATATTTTTAGGTCTGGAAAAAACGAATAAATTGATCTTTGAGTGTAATTCCCCTTTAGTTCCACATCTGGCCCTTAATTCCACAAGTGAGGAATGTGCCGTCTAATGTGCCGGTCTAGCGATGGTTCTGTACTGCTGCTACTTATTTCATGACAAAGTTTATGAAGTTTATGAACGCAAAAAAATGTTGTTTCCATGTTTCATGAGCTAAAATAAAAGATCCAAGACATTTTCCATACAAAAAAAGCTTATTTCTCTAATGCACAAATTTGTTTACTTCCCTGTAAGTGAGCATTTCTCATTTGCAAAGATAATCTATCGACCTGACAGGTGTGGCATATCAAGGAGCTGATTAAACAGCAAGATCATTACACAGGTGCACCTTGTGCTGGGGATAATAAAAGGCCACTCTAAAATGTGCAGCTTTGTCACACAACACAATGCTACAGATGTCTCAAGTTTTGAGGGAACGAGCAATTGGCATACCGACCGCAGGAATTTCCACCAGACCTGTTACCAGACAATTGAATGTTAATTTCTCTACCATAAGCCACTTCCAACATCATTTCAGAGAATTTGGCTGTACGTCCAAGAGGCCTTACAACTGAGTGCCCCATGGTGGAGGTGGGTTATGGTATGGGCAGGCATAAGCTACGGATAACAAATACAATTGCATTTTATCAATGGCAATTTGAATGCACAGAGATACCGTGACGAGATCCTGAGGCCCATTGTGGTGCCATTCATCCGCCGCCATCACATCATGTTTCAGCATGATAATGTATGGCCCATGTCGCAAGGATCTGTGCACAATTCCTGGAAGCTGATAATGTCCCAGTTCTTCCATGGCCTGCCTACTCACCAGACATGTCACTCACTGAGCATGTTTGGGATTCTCTGGATTGAAGCGTACGACAGCGTGTTACAGTTCCCGGCAATATCCAGTAACCTTGCACAATATTCCACAGGCCACAATCAACACCCTGATCAACTCTATGTGAAGGAGATGTGTGAGGTAAATGGTGGTCACACCAGCTATTGACTAGTTCTCTGATACACGCCCCTACTTTAATTTATTTTATTTAAAAAAAATCTGTGACCAACAGATGCATATCTGTATTCCCATTCATGTGAAATCCATAGATTAGGGCCTAATGAATTTGTTTAAATTGACTGATTTTCTTATATGAACTGTAAACTCAGTCAAATCTTTGAAATGGTTGCATGTTGCATTTATATTTTTGTTCAGTTTAGACACAAATGATATACTTACTCATGACTTTGCAGTCAACATTTGATTGAGAAGGCTTTGGGGAAACCCACAAGACAATTATCACATCAACTGGCTCCACATGAAGTGATAGACAAACGCCTGCATCACACAGACAGACCGGGGCAATATTGCTGGAAAATTAATTGGCAGATATTGTTTTACGTTTGGCTTTTTAGGCCTTTAGTGGCTAACCAGGGGTGGGATAATGCCAACGTTGCATTTATTAGATAGTAGCTGGGAAGCTGCGGTGTCTGATACTTGAGAGATTAGTTTATGACAGTTTGCAGTGGGCCATGTGAATATTGCATGTACTTTCAGAATTATTTGGCGAGCTACTCGTAGGTGGGCTGCGAGCTACTCATAGGTGGGCTGCGAGCTACTCATAGGTGGGCTGCGAGCTACTCATAGGTGGGTTGCGAGCTACTCATAGGTGGGCTGCGAGCTACTCATAGGTGGGCTGCGAGCTACTCATAGGTGGGTTGCGAGCTACTCATAGGTGGGTTGCGAGCTACTCATAGGTGGGTTGCGAGCTACTCATAGGTGGGTTGCGAGCTACTCATAGGTGGGCTGCGATCTACTGGACCTGTTGGAGACCCTTGTTCAAGAGCAGACCAACAATTGAGCCAAATGGAATGAATGGAATGAAATATTATTCAAATGACATTTTCACTGCAGTTCACAGCCTAGAGTAAAATGTATTGACTTGAAAGCAATGATGTGTTCTAGGCTAGTCTAGGTAGAATAATTGTATAGTCCCTAAAACAAGATTTACAGTATAGGGGAGATTTTTTGTCTCATGTCTTCACTGTTCTTTCATGCGCAATGATGCACCTGGTCTCTACACTTATTGGTGCAGCTTTGAATGATATTATGTGTGGTATGATCGCTAGTTATTGCAGATCTGGACAAACTGTCCACCTACCACTATTGTCACTTTGAAAGGTGGATAGAGGGCAGGATAGACAGTTAGACTGGTAGACTATATTGGCCTGTGGTATAGTTAGTATGTGGAGAAGTGCAGTGCATAATGGAACCTCCAAAACATCTTGATGTAGGGGAGGTGCATGCAAGCAGATGATGGAATAAATCATATAGTAAAACCTGCAAATAGGGTGAATGTAAACCCAGGGGTAAAAAACACATTACCCTCCCAGTAAATTTCGAACTGTCCCTAACCACCCATCACTGTCACCACAACCCTGTCCTGTTCTCTGGCTGTTCCTAGAAAGATGTATGACACAAAAAAACTTGGCCCAAGCTCAAGCTGTTACCCTCCTGTCTATCACT
Source organism: Oncorhynchus tshawytscha (assembly GCF_018296145.1). Lineage (NCBI taxonomy): Eukaryota > Metazoa > Chordata > Actinopteri > Salmoniformes > Salmonidae > Oncorhynchus > Oncorhynchus tshawytscha. Next base: position 61,235,618 of record NC_056438.1, read on the forward strand.
GGCAGTCTCCCGACAGAGCAGCTGAAATGTCTGAGGCCTGACAGACCAGTTAGTGACCCCCGTCATGTGACATGGGTGTCTAGGGCTTCTTCCTCCATGAGGGAGGGGCCCACCTCCTTGTTCCACAGGTGGAGCCTTGGATCATGAAGACACCACCCCGTTGACAGCGCTGTTTTCTGAGATGGCACAATCCATTACGGGGAGGATACCGGAGTCTATTGGGGAGGAGATGGTGCAGTCCAATATTGTGGAAGCAGGGGCCGCCTCTGTGGTCTCAGAGTCTGTTATGTTGGGGAGAAGTGAGTCTATGAAAAACAGAGTTGTAGAGTCCAATGTAAGGGGTTGAACAATGTCTGTGATGGGGAGAGTGGTAGAGTCCACAGTGAGGGGGTGAACAGTGTCTATGACAGGGGGAGTGGAAGAGTCCACTGTTGTTGGGATATGAACTGAGTCAATGGGTGGCAGTGGTGGTGATAGGGGGGTGGGGTAATGAACAGGGGAATGAGCTACGACAAGGGAAGAGGGAGAGACAACAACATCCTTAACACATGAAGAGTCCAACTCTGGAGTATGGACAGAGTCTGTGACAGGGGGAATGGTACAGTCTGAATTATGGGTAGGAGGAGGGGGGAGTTTGTCATCTACAGAGTCTATTAGAATGGGAATGATCGAATCTGTGGTGATGGGGTCAGTAGAATCAATAGGAGTGGTACGGTCGACCATGGGGGGAAGGGGAACAATGTCATTGATGACAGTAGGGGAGGGTGTTGAAGGGGGGATAGGGACAATTACAGGATGAGTGGTAGAGCCCAAGGTACAAGGAGTTTCTATGACAGGGGGAATGGTAGAGTCCAATGTAGGGGTGTTTTTTATGACAGGGGGAGGGGTGGAGGTAGAGGATGAATCAAGTACTGGTGGAGTGGTTGAGTCCAATGAAGAGATAGGATGTGTTTCAATAACAGGGGAAATGGTGTTGACCAAGATGGAGGTAGGAAGGTCTTCTGTATCAGTGGCAGTGGTAACGTCCTTAGTAGGGGAGGGGGCTGAGGGGTATATCAGTAGAATCTCAATTAGGGGTATATCAGTAGAATCTTCAGTGGACTTCAGAAGGGAATTGGAGGGAGTGAGAGCACTATTTCTAGGTTTGGAAGATAACAGGTGCTCTTTACTAGGCAGTAAAACGCCTGCCTTATCTAGGGCCGCCATGGGAGTACCAGATGGGGGCGTAACGGACTTCCCATTGAGGTCTTGCTTAACCAGGGGCACAGTATCAGGATCAGGCTCAGGCTGGAATGACGTCAACTCTGTAGCGGGGGGCGGCAAAATAACTATAAACGACGGTGCCGTGAGGTCAACAGCGGAGGATGCCGTGGAGTCCATGGTGAAGACGGTGGTGGCGGCCGCCTCGTGCAGTGGTGTGTCGTGGACCCGGGTGTAGTCCCTGCTGCTCTCTGACTGGGCCAGGAGGAGGCGCTGTTCGCCAGGCTTCTTGAGGGGCATCAGGGGTTGGCGGGTGTAACACTCCCCGTCGGCCAGGGTCTCGGGCAGGGGCTGGTAGCGCGTCTCGGGGAGGAGGAGAATGCAGATGATGCAGATGAGGGTGCAGCAGGCGAAGATGATGTGGTGGAGGAAGTAGCCCTTCTGATTGTGCAGCTCCATGATGGGGGCGGTCAGCATGCCGAAGCCAGCGCTGGCTAGTACCAGGCCTAAACCACCACCCCTACGGAGAGAGAGACAAGGAACATCATGTCAGCCATCACTTCTGAAATCTACACATCTACACCAAATCTCACACCCACCCTTGCCCCCTACTCTCCTAGGCAGCTCTCATATACATTTGAGGCGATACAGACCACCACCCCTACAAAGTGAGACATGGAACGTCAGCTAGGAAGTCACCATATCTGAAGCACGTGACTACTTCCGATTCCAAAACCGCCCCACTGTCTTTAAACCTGATCCATTCTTTAGAAAGGGTGTGCCCTGCAACCTCTGCTATTTCCAGTGCTTAGTTACTGTCTGAATTTATTCAATTTCAAGGTTCTCTATGTTCACATTCAATGGCACATTCAAGCCCTTACTAGACTAATTTCCTTACGAAGACACACTTGGTGAGTATTGTGTTATTGACATATCCTATCAGCCATTTTAAGGTCACAACCGCAGAGAGTGCTGCAATACCATGATTAATCCGATACCATTGAGGAGTTTACCACATCAGTCACAGGCTTCATCAATAAGTGCAGCATAGACGACGTCGTCCCCACAGTAGCAATACGAACGTAACCAAAACAAAAACATTGATTACAGGCAATATCTGCGCTGGGCTAAAGGCTAGAGCTACTCCTTACAAGGAGCGGGACACGGACATGGACACATACAACAAAGCCTGCTGCGACCTCCGACGCAATATCAAACATGCAAAAGGACACCAACTCCGACGCTCGTCTTATGTGGCAGGTTTTGCAGACGATAACAGATTATGAAGGGAAACCCAGCCATGAGATGCCCAGTGATGCAGAACTATCAAACGAGCTAAATGCCTTTTATGCTCACTTCGAGAAATACAACACTGAGTCTTGCTTGAAAGCCCCTGTTACGGATGACTGTGTGATCTCGCTCTACATGGTCGATGTGAGTATGGGTGTTTTCACACTTGGCACCTTTCAGACCATTTTTGTGAACTCAGTGCAGTTCACTTAATTTTTCTGTGCAGTGTGAACACTCCAAAAGGAACTGAGACCTATCAAAAGAGCCCCCAAAGCGAACCGAAATGAGACCATCTTGAGAAGTAGTCTGAATTCGGTTAGTTTGAAATACACGGTTTCGGTTCCCTTTTTTAGGGCAATGGTTTCGGTTCCCTTTTTTAGGGCAATGTGAACACAAAGCTTCCCAGGTTTGCATGGCATTATTGCCGCATTTAATAAAATAATTACTGAAATGGTTACCTGGTCTACCTACGCTGACCCTATCTTGCACTTACTCTATGCACACTCACAAGACTATACATACACACTATATACAAACTCACACTACACTGACACAAAACCCACACACGTTCACATACATTACATACAAACACACATACAGTGTATAACACACACACACACACAAACGCACATACCGACACAACACACACACACACACCGACACCACACACACACACACACACACACTTTTGCACTCATTATGCAGTGCCTTCAGAAAGTATTCATACCTATATGTCTTATTCTACATTTTGTTGTTACAGCCTGAATTCAAAATGGATCAAATGTATTTTTTTGTCTCACACATCTACATACAATATCCCATAATGACAATGTGAAAACATGTTTTTATAAATTTTCGCAAATGTATTAAATGAAATACTAAGATCTAATTTACATAAGAATTCACCCCCCCAGAGTCAATATGTTACAATCACCTTTGGCAGCGAATACAGCTGTGAGTCTTTCTGGGTAAGTCCCTAAGAGCTATGCACACCTGGATTGTACGATATTTGCACATTATTATTATTATTTAAATTTTTTTAAGTCTGTCAAATTAGTTGTTGATCATTGATAGAGTGGCAGATTCAAGTCTTGCCATAGATTTTCAATTCGATTTAAGTCAAAACTGTAACTACGCCACTCAGGAACATTCAATGTTGCCCTAGTAAACAACTCTAGTGTATATTTGGCCTTGTGTTTTAGGTTATTGTCCTGCGGAAAGGTGAATTTGTCTTCCAGTGTCTGTTGGAAAGCAGACTGAACCAGGTTTTCCTTAGATTTTTTCTGTGCTGTCACGTACTTGTGGAGAGACAGACCATGGCGCAGTGGATGTTGAGTTCCACATATTTACAGTGCCTTGCGAAAGTATTCGGCCCCCTTGAACTTTGCGACCTTTTGCCACATTTCAGGCTTCAAACATAAAGATATAAAACTGTATTTTTTTGTGAAGAATCAACAACAAGTGGGACACAATCATGAAGTGGAACGACATTTATTGGATATTTCAAACTTTTTTAACAAATCAAAAACTGAAAAATTGGGCGTGCAAAATTATTCAGCCCCCTTAAGTTAATACTTTGTAGCGCCACCTTTTGCTGCGATTACAGCTGTAAGTCGCTTGGGGTATGTCTCTATCAGTTTTGCACATCGAGAGACCGAAATTTTTTCCCATTCCTCCTTGCAAAACAGCTCGAGCTCAGTGAGGTTGGATGGAGAGCATTTGTGAACAGCAGTTTTCAGTTCTTTCCACAGATTCTTGATTGGATTCAGGTCTGGACTTTGACTTGGCCATTCTAACACCTGGATATGTAGATTTTGCTTTATGTTTTGGATCATTGTCTTGTTGGAAGACAAATCTCCGTCCCAGTCTCAGGTCTTTTGCAGACTCCATCAGGTTTTCTTCCAGAATGGTCCTGTATTTGCCTCCATCCATCTTCCCATCAATTTTAACCATCTTCCCTGTCCCTGCTGAAGAAAAGCAGGCCTAAACCATGATGCTGCCACCACCATGTTTGACAGTGGGGATGGTGTGTTCAGGGTGATGAGCTGTGTTGCTTTTACGCCAAACATAACGTTTTGCATTGTTGCCAAAAAGTTCAATTTTGGTTTCATCTGACCAGAGCACCTTCTTCCACATGTTTGGTGTGTCTCCCAGGTGGACTGGGGACCGTCGCCGGAAGCTCCGGACTGGGGACCGTCGCCGGAAGCTCCGGACTATGAACCGTCGCCGGAAGCTCCGGACTATGAACCGTCGCCGGAAGCTCCGGACTATGAACCGTCGCCGGAAGCTCCGGACTATGAACCGTCGCCGGAAGCTCCGGACTATGAACCGTCGCCGGAAGCTCTGGACTATGAACCTTGCACAACATCTCTCTCATCTACGCATCAAATCCATATCAACCCACAAGGTGCAAAAACATAAGCACCAACCCTTGATAAATAGTACATCAACTATTGTAAAGGATTAATTGCATTAAGACATATTTGTGGAAAAGCTAGAAATTGTTTGTATAATTCTTCAAAGTCCAGAAAAAACACAAGACCCCCAGCCTATTTTCATTTCCCTTACAATAAAATCATTACAGTTTAATCCATTTGATCAACTTTATCTGTAGATTCAATTAGTAATACAGTTATACAGGAGTAATTAATAAAGTCCAGTTAAAGCTTATTTTGACAAAGTAGAACAAAAAAGATAATACTATAACCAATGATTGCACAGGTGAAATCATTTGCTGTATTCCTAAACAAAAGCACCAGTACATGAACAATTGTAAAGGATAAATTTCATATTTTAATTTGAAGATGATTAGGTTACTAGTTTTTACTTAGTAGACAGAGCATTGCTGCTGCACTAGTGGTCATGTACGGATATTCTTGGAAAAAGTAACATTTGGAAATAGAGCTGCACCTCTTGAATTATGATAGTTATTTGACAAAGGTAAGTGTAATAGAAACTGCAGAATATGCTCTTCCTGATATTATATAGAAATGAATATGTTTTACCTGCATGTGATTCTGAAGGAGGATTTGAAAAAGTGATGCTCCTTTCCATGCATTTGTAAATTACAAGTTACACCCCTCTCTGCTTGTACAATTTGACAATTGATAGGCCTAATATTGTCACTTGTCAATTTAATCTTGTCTATAGACTAATTCTTATTACACAAACTCATCATTACACTATTGTTGTTCTAAATAAAATCAACATCTTCACCCTCATCATTCAGTTAGGCCTAATTTAAATTTGATTGTGAAGTAATTCCATCCATCCAATGGTCATTCATTCAGTGGGGGATGGCATGATTTGCTTGCTGTATAGAGTCAATGAAATGTTTTGCATTATTTGAAAGGCCTACTGTAACATGTAGCATGTTTTAGTTTTCCTTTACAGCTTATTTTTTTTAAAGTACAACTTAAAAGAGAATGGTATCAAGGCGCGCGGCATAACACAAACTCATCATTACACTAGTGTCTTTCTAAATGAAATCAACCTCTTCACCCTCCTTATCATTCAGTTAGGCCTAATTTCAAATCAATTGTGAAGTATGGTACACACGTATTGCCCATCCATTTGTCATTCATTCCATGAGGAGAGAGAGAGACGCATTAGTGCCTGGCTGGGTACCAACACCCTACAGCACATTGTCTTGGTGGGTTAAGTTAGGAAAAAGTGTGGGAAAAAAGTAAAAGGGCTCTAAATACTTTTGTGTTTTTAAAATTCTGATATAATACAAACATTTAGGAAAAGTTAAGGAAATGGGCAGGACATAGCAATGTTTTGGGGCAGATTTGATTTATTTACAAAATCAAACTTCAGTGGCCATTGGCCTATCGCGGTTCTAGTGTTCAACTTTTTTAAAGTCACCATTGGCCTCGTGATGAAATCCCTGAGCGGTTTCCTTCCTCTCCGGCAACTGAGTTAGGAAGGACGTCTATCTTTGATGTGGGATATTCAATGTCGGATGTTTTTACTCATCTACCAATAGGTACCCTTCTTTGCGAGGCATTGGAAAACCTTCCTGGTCTTTGTGGTTGAATCTGTGTTTGGAATTCACTGCTCGATTAAGAGACCTTACAGATAATTGTATGTGTGTGGTAAAAATACAAGGTAGTCATTCAAAAATCATGTTAAACACTATTATTGCACACAGAGTCCATGAAACATATTATGCGACTTGTTAAAAAACCTCCTAGGGATCCCTTCACCCCCATTCCAGCTCGGATACCATTAACGGGATTGATTTGACAACATCCAGTGAAATTGCAGCGCAAAATTCAAAAACAGAAATACTCATAATAAGAATTCATTAAACATACAAGTGTTATACATCAAAATACAGCTTAACTTCTTGTTAATCCAGCCACAGTGTCAGATTTCAAAAAGGCTTTACGGCGAAAGCAGACCATGCGATTATCTGAGGACAGCACCCCGCATACAAACACAAGAAAATCCTATTTCAACCAGCCAGGTGCGACACAAAAATCAGAAATAACGACATAATTCATGCCTTACCTTTGAAGATCTTCTTATGTTGGCACGCCAAAATGTTCCAGAAACATCACAAATGGTCCTTTTGTTTGATAAATGTCTTCTTTACACCTGCATTGCTTGCTGTTTGGGGTTTTAGGCTGGGTTTCTGTACAGCACTTTGAGATATCAGCTGATGTACGAAGGGCTATATAAATAAATTTGATTTGATTTGATTTTGATTTATATCCCCAAAATGTCCATTCAGAAATACACTGGTTTCAACTTGCCCAACATGCCTACGAAGTATCTAATAAGTTACCTGTAAACTTGGTCCAAACATTTAAAACAACTTTCCTAATCCAACTTTAGGTATCCTAAAACGTAAATAATCAATCAAATTTAAGACGGGATAAACTGTGTTCAATACCGGACAAAAACAAAGTGAAGCACATTCCAGGTCGTGCGCGCCAAAAGACTTGAGTCCCTCTGAGTGACACATGGAAATAACAGGGCTACTTCTTAATTTCTCAAAAGAAAAACATCAACGAATTTCTAAAGACTGTTGACATCTTGTGGAAGCCATAGGAACTGCAAGCAAATTCCTATTAAAAATAGCTTCCCATAGAAAACTAATAGAAAACACATTGACCTCAAAACATTTTTTCCCTGGATGGATTGTGCTCAGAGTTTCGCCTGCCAAAACAGTTCTGTTATACTCACAGACATTATTCAAACAGTTTTAGAAACTTCAGAGTGCTTCCTATCCAAATCCAATACCAACAATATGCAAATCCTAGCTTCTGGGCCTGAGTAGCAGGCAGTTTACTTTGGGCACGCTTTTCATCCGGACGTCAAAATACTGCCCCCTAGCCTTAAGAAGTTTTAAGCACATTTTCACTCTTATGTAGGCTTGCCATAACAAACGGGTTGAACATTTATTGACTCAAGACATTTCAGCTTTTCATTTGTAATTTATTTGTAAAAATGTCTAAAATCATTATTCCACTTTGACATTATGGGGTATTATTTTGCGTAGGCCAGTGACACAAAATCTCAATCTAATAAATGTTGAATTAAGGCTGTAACACAACAAAATGTGGAACAACTCACAGGGTGTGAATACTTTCTGCTGCTACTCTGTTCTTTATTTTACTCTTATTATTACAATTATTAGTCACTTTACACTGCATTCATGTAAATATCTACCTCAATTACCTCATATCCCTGCACATTGATCTGGTACCGATACTCCCTGGATATAGCTTCATTCATGTGTTACTATTACTTGTATTTGTTTAGTTTTTCACTCTGCATTGTTGGGAAGGGCTCGTAACCAAGCATTTCACGGTATAGACTACACCCGTTGTAATCGGTGCATGTGACAAATAAAATTTGATTTGATTTGTAAGAGAATCCTGCCAATTCTTTCTGGTCTGTGACTGGCCACCAGGTGGTGCTCCGCAGTCACTCGAGGCAGTACAGTGCACCATACCTTACATAATACAACACAGCATCATGAGATCCAAAGCTGTGTCGTAGTTTGTACAGAGAGGGAAAGGCTAATTCAAAACAATATGTAGAACTACACCCTTACTATGTTATAGATGGGGGCATGTAAGTAGAGGTCCATGATCACACAATATTTTGAAATGGTGGGAGTGCTGTGCTAACAGCAGGGTTGTAATATCCTGGTGATATCCTAGCAGGTCAGAGCAACCTTAAGTCATTAACCTCTCTATTGCGATCAAAAGACTAAGACTATGTTATATTTGGATAATGAGCATCATAAAACACAGGGTATTTTCTTCTTCAATCTTTCTTCAATTCCAGATTTATAGACAGTATATTTACATTGCTTGACAGAGTGAATGTTCTGTAAAATGTTATAAACTGAACCAGACATTTTACTCAAGCCATCTCTGAATAAAAGGGGAATAAAATGAAACCCTGTTTTCAATTCCCATGAGGCCTAAAACAATGTTTCTCCTCAACCCTGGCCTGAACATATCCTCACAGCCCCTCTGAATTCTATCCCTCAACCCCCCTCAGTGGTACGCTCCAGTGGTCCTGTCCCAGTGTGTGGGTGGGCTCACCTGATGACGGTGGGGGTGATCTCAGCGCAGAAGAAGATGCTCAGGTTGCTGACAGCGTGGGAGGAGAACATGCCGATGATGGAAAAGGCGATGGAGAAGTTCTTATTAAGTGTATCCGAGCTCTCTGCACAGAAAGAAGACAAAACACAAGTCAGCCATTAAACACGATTCAGCCTAAATTATTAAAATCAGCCTAAATTATTAAAGTGAGATTAGTGTATATGAGCACTCTGCTTAGAAAGCAAACAAACATAACCATTATCCAGCCAATATACAGAGAGAATACATTCTAATGTAGAAAGGTGAGATAAGCTCAAAGGAAAATTCTATATCTAACCTTGATAGATGAATGACTCTCTTAAGAGAATGCTCATTGCACTGAGCTAGAAAAGTACCTATGCTTTCTCCTAAGAGCAGGGTGTTGTTGAAGGATGATCCTAATACTTCAACAACACATTTCCTGCCATCTTGACATAAAACTATGGGTTTATAAATAACATATGTAGATGGTTACATCATTCCCATGACGTGTATACAGTATATGAGGCATGTTTAAATTGCATCATCTCTGGCTGGTCTCGGATCGGTTTGGTGTCTAAATTTAAGATGTTTAAGTTGCCCAAAGAGGATCATCCGAGGCTGGTCAGTTTGCTGCTCCTCTCTAATCCTCTGGCTGTCTGACAACAGGCCAGGCCCAGTTTGCTTCCAGGTGGAAGATTAGGGATAGAGAGAATGGAGAGACCATAAGAGAGATAAATACACAGGGGAAGAAGAGGGCTAGAGGTTCGTTAGGGTCAATGAGACAAAGGAGGATCAGGGAGTAGAACACAGGCAGGAAGACTGGTAATTCCACCTCTAATGAAAAATATCATTAAGAAGAAGTTACTCTTTTTTGAATACAGGAAGACCAAGCAAGATGAAAAGCAGCTCAGATGAATGATGGTGATACGGCATAATGTATTTCATACCAGGTATAATGTGTACTAGCCTCTAAGGTTGTACAACTGCTGGTTTCATGTGTCTGTTGTGGCGTTTCACTGTGAAGGACAAGCAAGCTGGATCTGAATGTGTATTTATGCAGTAAACAGAACGCAGCTAGCTAGTCCTTGAGATCTTTACTTATTCACTGATGCCTACAGACGTACTGAGCCAGTCACATGGTGCCTCTGAACTGTCACTGGTCGTAGTTGTCAAACAGAAAACGCACGTCACGGTTTGGGCTATCGCCACCTGACTGAACTCTGCAATGAGTTTGTGTTTTTAGAGAGTGGGTGAGAAAGAGAGTGGGAGTGATTGGGAGGAAGGGAGAGTGAGGAAAAGTCGCAGTATTTAGGTTGAGGTGAAAAATCAACCTTTGCCTGGAACCACCAGCATTGTGCAACAAACTCATTGCAACATTTAAAGCCCTGATTTTAGTACTGTTGGTTTATAATGCTGACATTTTCTTAGTGTTCTTCAATCTCATATAGATGTCAGTTCCTCCAATCTTTGTCTAATCATATCAAACAAATCATGCTGAGGACAATTGCTTCTATCATAATGTGTTTCTAACAGCTTGAACCACATTTAGGATGGTAAATTGGTTATCAATTTACTGCAGAATTCTCCCATCTGCCCAGGACCTTCTTGGTTCTTTATTAAGCAGTTAAAGTATTTCCAGTAAGCTGAATATAATTCGGTAAACATGATAAACAGTTATGAGCCAGAATGATGGGGTATTGATTAGTTCAGATTCTAGGGCAGAGCAACAGCAACAAGGGAAACATTGGCTGAGTTCCCACTAGAATGAATAGGAGACAAACCGATGGTTGTACTGTACCTATATTCAGATGGACACTGTATTTCCCCAGCACTACAGGAGCCAAGGGAGAGACAGGGAAACATACACAGGTTAATATGGAATCAAATGATCATCTAACACATCACACAGAGCATAGTCGACACAAAAACAAGACACAGCCATGCAGTACCACAAGTGAATTTTCCAGTCACAAAACACACACTAGTTACACCACAGCAATAACAACACAAGATGTGTGCTGTGTGCGCGCGCCGTGTGTATGTGTTTGACCTTGATGTGTACCTGTAGTTGTAGGTTAAACATTTGTTCACGCAACGTATAAGTGACTCTTTAAAAAAAAAATACTCTGACAGATTTCAGACAATCATTTGTCCTTGTCACACAGTAACACCACATCACATAGACCTACATTTAAACCCCACTCCAAGACAACTATAGCTAACTAAAAAGGCTGTTTCACCTCTGCCTATTCACATTCATAATAAAACTAGATACGATCCACATATACCAGCTGGCTAGTGACGGTGAGACATTTTAGCGGGGAGACATGGCATGATATGTAATGTGTAACATGTAATCTAAGTTCAGATAGCTCGTGCTACTCTCACAACGAGATATAATGAAACTGTGCCGTAGAGGTCAAGGTATGGCTTTGTGCCGTAGAGGTCAAGGTATGGCTTTGTGCCGTAGAGGTCAAGGTATGGCTTTGTGCCGTAGAGGTCAAGGTATGGCTTTGTGCCGTAGAGGTCAAGGTATGGCTTTGTGCCGTAGAGGTCAAGGTATGGCTTTGTGCCGTAGAGGTCTTGGTATGGCTTTGTGCCGTAGAGGTCAAGGTATGGCTTTGTGCCGTAGAGGTCTTGGTATGGCTTTGTGCCGTAGAGGTCAAGGTATGGCTTTGTGCCGTAGAGGTCTTGGTATGGCTTTGTGCCGTAGAGGTCAAGGTATGGCTTTGTGCCGTAGAGGTCAAGGTATGGCTTTGTGCCGTAGAGTTCAAGGTATGGCTTTGTGCCGTAGAGGTCAAGGTATGGCTTTGTGCCGTAGAGGTCAAGGTATGGCTTTGTGCCGTAGAGGTCAAGGTATGGCTTTGTGCCGTAGAGGTCTTGGTATGGCTTTGTGCCGTAGAGGTCTTGGTATGGCTTTGTGCCGTAGAGGTCTTGGTATGGCTTTGTGCCGTAGAGGTTAAGGTGAGCAGCTAGAATGCACAGACTGTATGATAATTTGTGTGTGAGTGCTTGCAGTGTATGTGTGAGTGTGTGTGCGTTTGTGCATGTGCATGCCTGTGTGTTTGTATATTTGTGTGTGTGTGTGTGTGCAAGCAAGTTTGTGACAGCGTGTGTACTATACAGTATGTGTATAACATTGTAGGCTACCCACAGTTGAGCAGGCCAAGCTGCAGCAATGATGCCAGCGCAGTGATGATCATGAACATGAGCAGGCCTCCCCTCCTCCCCATCAGGCCCACCGCCGGGCACAGTGCCATGCATGAAGCCACGGCGATGCCCGCCATGGTGTAGTAGTCAGCGTAGAAGTTGTGGAACATGGTGGACTCGTGGGTCTCGTGGTGGTCCATCATACTGCGGGCAAAGCAGTGGTGGATGCCATAGCCAGTCAGTCTGGATAGAGTGAGAGAGAGGGAGGAGAGAGAATGAAGATAAGAGAGAAAGGGGGGAGATGGTGCAAGAGAGGGAAAAAGGAGTGAGGAGATGAAAGAGTGTACAGAGAGGACAGAAAGATAGAGAGGGATATGGGAAGAGAGGGTAAAGAAAAACGACATGAGTCCAGACAGAGTGAGGGAGAAGAAAGAGGAGGAAAATTAATCTCCCCTCTCGTCTCCTCCGAAACAAAGCCAAAAGCACGCACATACACCCTCTCCTGCTCATCTCCAGTTCTCTCATAAGAACACAGCTCATGTAAAATTCATGGTCAGACTAGATTCAGGGGCACCGTGCACTGAAATAGCCAGGGCTGTGTCTGTCTGCATGTCTATAAATTACTGGGATAGGTGAGTGAGAAGGTGAAGCTTTATTCTTTAGGCCATCTGGCAGACATACAGACAGATGGACAGACAAACAGATGGACGAACGGACAGAGCGAGACAGACCTGCTAACAGCACAGACATACAGGCAGACCAACAGACTGGTCAGGGCACTGAAATAGCTAATAGCCTGTCTATAATGACTGGTGAGTGAGGGAAGTGGTGAATCTTTATTCTGAAGGCAGATAGATAGACAGATGAATGGCTGGATGGACAAACATACATGCCTGCTAACAGCACAGACAGACAGAGACACGGATGGACGGACGGACAGGCCTGCCAACAGCACAGAGGGCCACTGCAGGTCGATGCTGCATCGAGCAGACAGGTCCATAGTCCCATCATCACGGAACACCGGCCACTGCATTTAACACCCAGAGGCGTCTTACTGGCAGCTGCATCATGGACACATGCACGCGCACACACAGACACACACCGCCAGAGACACAAAGAACATACTTACGAGTTCACACAGAGGACCACAATGTTTTTCCACAGGTTCCTTGTCCCCACCATCTTTACGATACAGGTCTTTTTGGGTTTCTTGTGAAGAGAGTTCTGCAGCTCTGAAACAATGAAAATAAGTAACAAAGGGCTTTATACTAGGTTGTACAGTCAACCACAGGGCTTCATCTAATTCCACATGATGGGGGTAGGTGAGGGAAGGACAATTTCAGCTGCACACTATGTGATTCATACCAACACATTTCATCATGTGACTTATCTCTTCCTGTTAGGAGACAGGTATGACGGGGGAAGGAGTGGGTGACTAGGGGAAAAGAAGACGAGTGAATGAATGGATAAATGAAAGAGGACAACGCCCCAGCGAAGCACGGATCACGACATGGAGCACGGATGTTTTGAAATATAATGGGTTGCTATGGAAACAAATCTCTACTTTCTGCATGTACACACACATATGCACGTGCACATTCCAAGTTTATCGCTCTATAAAATAATGGAGCTTTGAAGTCATCCTCTGGCCTAGCAGCATAGCCATAATCCCTCATCTATGATTGGCTCTTAAACGAGAGGCCCTTTTCAGGGGCTAGTTATGTTACAAGGCTACATAACGCACACACGCATACACACACACACACACACACACAACTGCACTGCCCTCAACCGCAGGTCATCTACAGAGGGTGGTGCGGACGGCCCAATACATCATATTTGTACTGCATTGTCGAGGGAGCTCGCAAGTAAGCATTTCGCTGCACCGTTTATACCAGCAGTAAACTGGGTAAGTGACGAATAAACTTTAATTTGATTTGACAAACACCCGGAGGCTGCTTCTGGTTTTATTGTGAAGTGTTTACAGCTAAGAGAGCCAGGGGCACCATGGAAAGATGACACGAGCATAGCTCTACCACTACAGAGACAAAGAACGCTCTAGCTAGCTACACCCATAGATGCAGATGACAACAGGAGGACAGAGAGCTGTGTGTGCAGGAGAGGAGAGGACGAATGGGACGACCCGGCTGACAGACACACTCTCTCATCAGCACACACTGCTCTAAAGGATCTCTGGAGGCTAAGAAAATTGTTGATTTCACATTAAGCAACTCTGTTTTACGATGTATTCGCACTGTTACTCTGAGTAGCACAGTAACAGAAGAATTTGTAAATGGTTATGATTTTCCTCTGCCATATCATACCTGACAAGAAGACCTCCTAGGTAAAAGGGCACAGCTACAGTTAACTGCCAAAATAAAGGAAACACTTGAGTAAATGAGGTTTCTGGCGGCTCTGCTATGGTGTCGGGTGCCTTTTCCTGGCATGGTTTAGATCCACACAACCCTTAGAGGGCAAGGGAAACGGCAATAAATACACAGCCATTCTGAGTGATCACCTTCTGAGTGATCACCAATCGTTTCGTTCCCTGTGGGAGTGGTCTCTTCCAGGTCGACAATGCCTCCATCCACTAGACACGAGTGCTCACTGAATGAGACAGCGTTTCCCACCACCATCAAAACACCAAATGATGGAATTTCTAATGGAAGATCCCGCCAATAGGTTCCAGACACTTGTAGAATCTATGACAAGGCGCATTGAAGCTGTTCTGACGGCTCGTGGTGGCCCAATGACCTAATTAAGACACTTTATGTTGGTGTTTCTTTATTTTTATTACATGGGACAGAGAGAACATTTTACAGTTTTACAGTTAGTTTCCTGCAAATCTACACATTTTGTAATGGGGCTGAGAGAAATATGGAAGCTTCAAAGCAAATTTTCTGCAATTCTAAACATTCTGCCATGGAGCTGAGAGACATTTCAGTTTTGAAGCTAATTTCCTTAAATTATACATATTTTGCCATGGCTTATGCCTTGTTCTTATGTTATCTGAGATACTCAAACATTACAAATTCAGTATTATTAGACACTTGAGAATGGTTTGTTTCTTTGGACAGTTTCGTGAGAATGACCCAACAATGTTGTTGACAGAGGTTATACTATACACATTTAGTTAACATAGTTAAGTCATTCTCACGAAACTGTCCAAAGAAACAAACAATTCTCAAGTGTCATTTTTCACAAAATGTTCTCTTGAATCACTGATATTAGGATCTGTACTTATCTATTTTGTATTTATTATTGTTTTTTATTGTACATTTGACCAACATTTTTTCAAAAGTATCGTTACCGTCAAAGTACAAAAATGTAATAAACAAATTGTCACGACTTCTCCCGAAGTTGGTTCCGCTCCTTGTTCGGGCGACGTTCGGGCGATGGAATTGTTTACTGTAAGTGCATGTGCACATTTATTCTGGTGTGCCACGGGTTTTGTACCCATTGATTGTTTGTTCTGATTTCCGGTGTTTTTTTGTTATTAAGCTGCTCCGTTGTAAACACAGTTTTTGCTCTCCTGCGCCTGACTTCTCTGTCGCCAGCACGCACCCCTTACAGAATTCCGGACCAACTTATGGAGTCAGCAGGAGCAGGTACCCCGGGTATAGGGGTGGAGGAGCGCGTCCGGGAGCACGCAGCAATGCTCCACCGTCTTGGCACCGCCATGGACCACATTGTTCAGACAATGGACCGCTGGGAGAAACAAGGAGTTCTACCAGCACCTCCATCAGCACAACCGGGGTCTCCAATATTCGTCCCCCGTTCTCCTGGTCCCAGTGGGATTTGTCTCTCCCTTCCCCAGGAATATGATGGGACAGCTGCGAACTGCCAGGGGTTCCTGTTGCAGCTAGACTTATACCTGGCAACCGTCCACCCGGCTCCTTCGGGGCCGTGAGAGGGTGTCCGTCCTCGTCTCGTGCCTCACCGGGAAAGCCCTGGAGTGGGCCAACGCCGTGTGGAGAGAGGGAGATGCGGCGTTGTAACAGTTTCAGGAGTTCACCCGCCGCTTCCAGACAGACTTCGACCACCCGCCCGAGGGTTGAGAGGCGGGTGTATGCCTCTTCCATCTGAGGCAGGGGACGAGGAGCGCCGAGGAGTTCGCCCTGGAGTTTCGGACCCTGGCTGCCGGCGAGGGATGGAACGACAGGGCCCTGATTGACCATTATCGCTGCAGTCTGTGCAAGGATGTCAGTCGGGAGTTGGCCTGCAGAGACACCACCCTCACATTCGACTAGCTGGTCTGTTGGTTCCATCACCCGCACCCCCTCTCCAATACCAATGGAGCTGGGAGGAGCGGTGTGCAGGGAGACCGGAGGGGGTTCCATGCACCATCTGAGGGCACGGTTGGTGCCGGGTTGGTTCCTCTGGGTACCAGGGCAGCAGGCGGGGCGCTCTGGCGTCACCCCAGATGAGACGGCACCATTCTCACCCAGAGCCCTCTGTTGTACATATGTTTTTGTATGTCACTCTTCCTGAGTTTTCCCCGCATTCCCAGCATAAGACGCTCGTCAATTCAGGCGCGTCTGGGAATTTTATTGATAGATCGTTCGCCCATAGTTTAGGAATCCCCATTCTTTCCGTGGCTGTGCCCTTCAGGGTTGATTAGGGAGGGTCAGGGTTGATTAGGGAGGCCACCGCTCCTCTGGGTATGGTGACGCCGGGGGGTCACAAGGAGAGAATTAGTCTCTTCCTCATAGACTCTCCTGCGTTTCCCGTGGTGCTGTGCCTACCCTGGTTAGCTTGTCATGACCCCACTGTTTCTTGGCCACAGAGGGCTCTCACGGGGTGGTCGTGAGAGTGCACAGGGAGGTGTTTAGGGGTTTCTGTTGGTGTTACCACGGTGGAAAGTCCAGACCACGCCACCACCGTGTGCATTCCCCCTGAATATGCCGATTTGGCTCTCGCCTTCTCTAAGAAGAAGGCGACTCAATTACCACCCCATCGACAAGGGGATTGTGTGATAAATCTCCTGGTAGACTCTGCACTTCCCAGGAGTCACGTGTATCTTCTGTCACAAGCGGAGACAGTGGCTATGGAAACATATGTCTCCGAATCCCTGCGTCAGGGGTACATTCGGTCCTCCACGTCACCCGCCTCCTCGAGTTTCATTTTTGTGAAGAAGAAGGATGGAGGTCTGCACCCGTGTATTGACTATCGAGGTCTAAATCAGATCATGGTGAGGTATAGTTACCCGCTACCTCTCATCGCCACAGCGATTGAGTCAATGCACGGTGTGCGCTTATTCACCAAACTAGATCTCAGGAGCGCTTACAACCTGGTGCGTATCCGGGAGGGAAACGAGTGGAAGATGGCATTCCGTACCACCTCAGGGCATAATGAGTACCTCGTCATGCCGTACGGGTTGATGAATGCTCCATTAGTCTTCCAAGCCTTTGTAGACGAGATTTCCAGGGACGTGCACGGGCAGGGTGTAGAGGTGTATATTGATGACATTCTGATATACTCCGCTACACGCGCCGAGCATGTGTCCCTGGTGCGCAGGGTGCTTGGACGATTGTTGGAACATGACCTGTACGTCAAGGCTGAGAAGTGCCTGTTTTCCAGCAGTCCGTCTCCTTCCTAGGGTACCGCATTTCCAACTCAGGGGTGGAGATGAAGAGTGACCGCATTGTAGCTGTGCGTATTTGGCCGACTCCCACCACGGTAAAGGAGGTGCAGCGGTTTATTGGGTTTGCCAATTACTATCGGAGGTTTATCTGGGGTTTTGGTCAGGTAGCGGCTCCCATTACGTCACTGCTGAAGGGGGGCCTGGTGAGTTTGCAGTGGTCGGCTGAGGCAGACAGGGCTTTTGGTCACCTGAGGGCTCTGTTTACCTCGGCTCCTGTGCTGGCCCATCCGGATCCCTCATTGGCGTTCATAGTGGAGGTGGATGCGTCCAAGGCTGGGATAGGAGCTGTGCTCTCTCAGTGCTCGGGTACGCCACCGAAGCTCCGCCCCTGTGCCTTCTTCTAGAAGAAGCTCAGCCGTTGGCTGTCGTAAGGGCTCTGAGGGCGTGGAGACATTGGCTTGAGGGGGTTAAACACCCTTTTCTCATTTGGACTGACCACCGCAATCTGGAGTACATCCGGGCAGCGAGGAGACTGAACCCTCGCCAGGAAAGGTGGGCCATGTTTTTCACCCATTTTGTGTTCACCCTTTCCTACAGACCAGGCTCCCAGAGTGAAGGCAGACACATTGTCCCGGCTGTATGACACAGAGGATCGGCCCATGGATCCCACTCCCATACTCCCAGCCTCCTGCTTGGTGGCGCCGGTAGTGTGGGAGCTGGACGCAGACATTGAGCAGGCGTTACGTGCAGAGCCCGCTCCCGTCCAGTGTCCTGCTGGGTGTCTGTACGTCCCGTCTGCTGTCAGTGACCAGTTGATCTATTGGGCCAACACGTCACCCTCTGGTCATCCTGGGATCGGTCAGACAGCGCTGTTTGAGCGGGAGGTACTGGTGGCCTACCTTAGCTAAGGACGTGATGGTTTATGTTTCCTCCTGCTTGGTGTGCGCCCAGTGTAAGGCTCCTAGGCACCTGCCCAGAGGGAAGCTACACCCCTTACCCATTCCACAGCGGCCTTGGTCGCACCTGTCGGTGGGTTTTCTTACCGATCTCCCCCCTCACGGGGTAACACCGCAATCCCGGTCGTTGTGGATCGGTTCTCTAAGTTCTATCGTCTCCTCCCTCTGCCCAGTCTCCCTACGGCCCTACAGACTGCGGAGGCCTTGTTTACGCACGTCTTCCGGCACTACGGGGTGCCTGAGGATATAGTGTCTGATCGAGGTCCCCAGTTCACGTCTAGGGTCTGGAAGGCGTTCATGGAACGTCTGGGGGTCTCGATCAGCCTTACTTCGGGGTTTCACCCAGAGAGTAATGGGCAGGTGGAGAGAGTAAACCAGGATGTGGGCAGGTTTCTGCGGTCTTATTGCCAGGACTAGCCAGGGGAGTGGGCAGAGTTCGTGCCCTGGGCCGAGATGGCACAGAACTTGCTTCGCCACTCCTCCACTAACCCCTCTCCCTTCCAGTGCGTACTGCGGTACCAGCTGGTTCTGGCGCCTTGGCATCAGAGTGAGACCGAGGCTCCTGCGGTGGTTCACCTTCAGCGGGCTGTACTGCGCCAAAAAAAGAACGCAGACCGTCACCGCAGTGAGGCCCCGGTGTTCACACTGGCTCTCGACCTGAAACCTGCCCCTCCGCCTGCCCTGCCGGAAGCTGGGTCCGTGGTTTGTGGGGCCATTT
This sequence comes from Oncorhynchus tshawytscha, assembly GCF_018296145.1. Taxonomy (NCBI): domain Eukaryota; kingdom Metazoa; phylum Chordata; class Actinopteri; order Salmoniformes; family Salmonidae; genus Oncorhynchus; species Oncorhynchus tshawytscha. Next base: position 61,255,103 of record NC_056438.1, read on the forward strand.
AAAGTCCTGAGGAGAGTGAACAAGGTTTGTTATAGGTTACAGCTTCACCCCGATTACCGTATTAACCCCTTGTTCCATGTGTCTCTCCTCAGGCCGGTGATGGCTGGCCCGCTCCAGGAGTCTGGTGCGGGAGGTTCCTCCGCCCCCTCTGGACATCGAGGGGGCCCTGGTATACACCATTTGCACCATACTGGATTCGATGCGTCGGGCGAGGGGCCTTCAGTATCTCGTGGAGTGGTAGGGATACGGTCCGAAATTATAGAACTATTATCAAATTAAATCAGACTTTTCCCAATTTGAGCTCTTTAGCATTTTTGGTAATGAGAAGGCCAAGTGCAGTAAAGGGGGTGTTTGAGAATAAGAACCTCATTCTGAAGGCATATAAGCAAATACATTAACTTGACTTGTGCTCATCTCAGGACTTATCCTCTAGATGATGCATCATTGGTGAATAAAACTTTATTTAAAAACTGAAGCTTTTTTTTGAGCTTTTACAGGAACTTGAAAAAGTGTCACGGTAATGAGATGTCCACAGACACTGTATGTACGTAATATATATTATAGTTTAATGTAAATTTTAATTAGTATACCATTCTTATGATTTATGGACAAACTTTTTTCTCAAAAAATTTTTATGACCCGATAATTGTATCTGGACACATTTTGGTAACGAGGATTACAGTGAAAATGGAGAAAATTCAAGCGGAAATGTAAAATGTATTTAAAATAAGACACGTTCCCAAAAACTAGACATCTTAGTCCTCAGAATGATGCATCATGCTTTTGTAACTCAATTTGCTACAGACATTTTAAAACTGATTTCATGAGAAGCATCCAGTCATCTCTTGTCCAAACTGCAGGAATCTGGCCTGGCTATACTTATCCATTATCCAGACACTAAGGTAGAGGTCAAAGGGATTGACCTGGTCCCATCTGTTGTCTATGAGCGATGCCTCTCCCTTTCTCCTTCTGCCCCGCTCCCTCTAAAGGCCCTAATAAACCGTGTTGGGGAAACGACTCTGAAAATATAGTTTACCAAGCTACCAATACTTCACACTGGAAGAAAGCTACCCTTAAGAAAAATATAGTTTACTTAACTAAAGTTACTTAGAAAAAGTAGTTCACAACATCCAAACTACTTTGTGATAAATTATCCTATCTAAATCTGAAATGTCATAGAATACACATTGCAAGAACAGATCACTCTGGAGTCAGATGTTAACTGAATGTATATTTATCCTATTAAACACAATGTTTGAAGTGAGAATTAGGCAGAACTGATTATAAGTAACTACTGAAAACACTACTGGATTAGAATTTGTTCCACCAAGCTACTGCAAAATGTAGTTACATTACTAGTTGAACTACTTCTAGTTCACTACTCCCCAACACAGGTAATAAAATGAATTAGGGTCTGGAGGGTCGGGTCCATGATGTCACGGTGTAGGTTTACTACCCTGCCGAAGATATACCTCCACCCCCAGGAGAGAGGGCTGTTACTATGGTAACCAGGCAGAGAGGAAGGAAGGGGATCTCCCTCGTCAGTCAAGATAATCCATATAGACTGTTGACTGAACAACAGGGACCTACACTCTACTGAGCCTGACCAGACCTTTCTGTCTCAGAGAGAATCTAACATTGGCATTATTATACTGTATGCTTATGGCTGCGTTTACACAGGCTGGCCAATTGTGATATTTTTTCCACTAATTTGTCTTTGACCAATTACATCAGATGTTTTCACACAATATCTTTTTCAGAGCTGATCTGATTGGTTAAATGACCAATTAGTGAAAAAATAGATCTGAATTGGGCTGCCTGTGTAAACACAGCCAGAGTTTTGTTCAAAGTATTCAAAGTTAATAGATAGTGAAAATAATGAAAAGGAACTAGAGACTATCCTAACTGTCCTTGCTAGAGATATTGTCTAAGAAGAACCTTTCACTTCAGGGATCAACAAACATTTCACTTCCAAATAACAACATTAAACCCATAGCAGAGGAAAGAAATGAATCCAAACCAAAGACAAAACACTTGGGCTAATTAGATAGTGTTAATTACAGTAATAATTACAATAGTGATCTCTACCTGTAAGGATGTGGTCAGTGTCCAGCTCGGGGTTGACCTGGTTCTTCTTGATGATGTGTCCCATGATCCACTTGGAGCGGCCGTACTGTTGAGTGGCCAGCAGCCACCGCAGAGACTCGGGAAAGATCCTGCATGGAGACAAGACAGAACACTCTCTCCTCAATAAAATATGAACCGCTGAATCAAAATGAAATTAGTACCTATTTTTTTCACTGGGATTTAACGAGAGGCTGATAGGAATCTCAATACATCATTCTCCTCCTCAGGCTCTGTGGGAATCCCTGAGTCTGAAAAGTGTGTGTGGCCATGTGCATATGTGTGTGTATGTGTATATCCATGATTGCTTTCTAGCGGATTGAAACTCGGATTGAATCTGCCTTTAAAATGCTTTCATAACTTGTGGATATCAAGTCCTTTGTTAACGTGTGCAATTTGAAAGGAATGAAAATGACAAGAGCTGTGATTCTCAAGGATGAAGTAAAAACCCATAGGTTTCTTCCCCTTGATCTGTTGGCAGCTTTCCCAGCAGTCAGGTATACAGTGTGAATACAGGGTAAATGATGGTTCATTCATTATTATTTATTACCCAGGCTTTAAAAAGACCAGCTGTATTAACATGTACAGTAGAGGTCCTTTGAAGGCTCTTAAGCTATAAAGATGATAGGAGATTAGGTATCCCTAAATAAGAGGGAAACACAGCTGGAAAAACCCAAGAAGCTTCCCTCTGATTCTATGCATATCTGATTAACCTCCAGTGTCTGGGGAACTACACAGATAATATTTCACTTCCGTGTGCTCCCATGTCCCGCTGGCCCCATACTAATTTCATACATACAGTGTTTTACTTGCTATATTGTATTTATTTCGCCACCATGGCCTTTTTTGCCTTTACCTCCCTTATCACACCTCATTTGCTCACATTGTATATAGACTTATTTTTCTACTGTATTATTGACTGTATGTTTGTTTTACTCCATGTGTAACTCTGTGTCGTTGTATGTGTCGAACTGCTTTGCTTTATCTTGGCCAGGTCGCAGTTGTAAATGACAACTTGTTCTCAACTTGCCTACCTGGTTAAATAAAGGTGAAATAAAGAGGAAGAAAACAAACATAATATGAGCATTGGATAAATAGAACCTACATTAACATAAAGCAGAAACCAATCATGAACTGTAGTGTAAGATAATTGGGAGTAGCACCTAATCAAGTGAATTAAATCAGTATTTTCTATCTAAATGGGATCACCTGTATGCATATAATAAATAGCTAAATATATCAACACTGAGCTGCTAAATTGTAGCAGGTGTTGAAGTATAGCCTGGTCCTAGAACAGTTTTGCACTTTGCCAGAGATGGGAGTAAAGTAGCTGTTGTCCTCACCAGATATAAGCCAGCATGAGGAGAAGCGGGCAGATGATGACAGCCTGCAGAACCTGCCAGTCTCGACAGACGTATGCCATCCCTGGCATCAGGAGCTGCCCGCCCAGCACCACGAAGCTGGCAACCATGGTCATGGAGAAACGCCAGGCTGGTAGGCACAGCTCAATCCCTGGTAGAGAGAGAGGAGAGAGAGGTTAGCTTACATGGACCCACAATACAAATAGACACACATACTCTGACCACAGACACAGTTCCATCTATGATAGAGAGGGTGCAGAGGGAACACAAGGTCAACAATGACACTCCCACACATACGACTTGACAGAGAGAGTGGACAGAAGGGAGAGGGGTCGACACTACAGTTCCAATACATAGCTCCATCCCTGGGAAGGAGACGAGTTATCCTGATACCGATGCCACTCCAGTATTGTGAACATCATTGTCACATTTTATTTTTAAATGTACCTTTATTTAACTAGGCAAGTCAGTTAAGAACAAATTCTTATTTTCAATGGCGGCGTAGGAACAGTGGGTTAACTGCCTGTTCAGGGGCAGAATTACCTTGTCTAGAACTGATTCTAAATGTATGACTGATGCTACTGCATAAACCTGCATTCTCATGCAGAGAATATGGGTCTATTAGTCTATTTTAGCTGAAGAGCACTGACTCTTCCATGGCTAGGACACAACACAGTCCCTGTCCTGATCCGACTGAACCAAACCTATTGCAGTGAAGTAATGAGGGTCTCCTACAAATTTCTTCCCAGTCACTTTCAGAAAGTCTTTAATTCATTTATACAGACATTAGCATGCATGCCACCACCACGCTAGCCGGCAGAAACACACAGAACTCAGTCCCTTAGCAAGCTAGACACTGCGGTAGCATAGTATAGCATAAAATAGGCTATATCAATCTTATGAAGCTGGTGAGTGGTACTGTACTGCAACAACTGTTCCCTTTCCTTCCCTTGTCTTTCTCAGTCTTTTGTCTTCCACTCATCACTTTATATCTCCTCATATTTTTATTTTTACTCGTGTTTTTTTTTTTTCTCAGCTCCAACTGGGTCTTTCGAGGTGACAGGCCCGGCATAATACACTGTCAGCAGGCTGTAACTCCACCCCCGAGGAAAAGGCAGGAATTTCAATTAGCATCTTCCCCCCTCCTAGCTAGTATGAATAATGCTCTGTGTTCACGGGACAGTAACACAGCTGGAACGACAGAGCTAAGACTGAGGAGGAGGAGGAGAGCGGAGAGTGGTGAGAGAGAGGGAAGAGAGGAGAAGGAGTGTTGGGTTTGGTGTAACCTCACCATGACACTGTGACAGTAACGCAGCTGGAACGACAGAGCTAAGACTGAAGAGGAGGAGTAGAGGGGAAGAGGAGAGGGGAGATGTGTGGGAGAGTAGGGAGGAGAGGGGAGAGGGTTAGGAGGGGAGAGATGAGAGATGAGAGGGGGTCAAGGTGGGAGGGGAGAGGGGAGAGGGAGTGTTGGGTTTGGAGTAACCTCATCCTGATTCTCTGTGGGAGTTTTGTGAGTAAAGTCATGGGTCACTGGGAATAGCATGGGTTGGTGTTATGTGGTTTTGTGAGTGTGTGAATCGAACATATGAATGTACTTATAGTACTTCTGTAGAATGTTTTGTGAGCTCCTTACTCCAGCTGACCCTAATCCTCCACATCCCTCCTGATCAGCAGTCCCACACTGCCCTGCACCGGCCCCAACCTCCAACCATCAGCCCAGGTCCTGCCCTGCCTGCTGACACAAATCCCAGCGCTCCGGTGATGTCACACACAAAAGGCCACAATGGCACAGAAGGCCACAATGGCACAGGGGTGATACTGAGGTGACCCACGGGTGACCAAAAAGGAGTGACCAAACAGGAGTGACCAAATGCACTAAAACAGGACTTTGTTAACACACATGCCACATGATGACAACTGACAAGACTTATCTAAAGCCATGGTTCTGGACAGCATTGGTACCAAGGAGTAGCCTAACCATCAAAAGCCATGATCTGCCAAAAGCCTCTGGTTTGCAGCCTCTGTTCATCAATCCAACACAGTGTGGATTCTGGAATGGAACATGCAACTTCAAGAACATAATGTCCAGTGAGTCAAAGAGGTTCCATTGTACTGAGAACATTACAGTATTTGACCACTAGGGGCCCACAGTGATGTTGTTTCCCTGTGACCAGTGGGTAACACACCACACTGACCTTTCCCCGGCAGTCACATGATCTCCTCATGGCCCCATGCCATGTCGTCACCCCGTGCCCCCCCCCCCTGCTCCCGGCCACTGGGTTTGTGTGTTCCCAGCCAGTAAACAGCTCCAGGGCCCGCTCCTTCTAAATACAGTAAAGATGTGGTGGTAGACATATTACACTGTACAGCTATAATGATAATTCTTAAAAAGATTGTAGATAATAAGACTCAGAATACTGCTTCCTGTTTTTTTCTTAAAGAGATTGTACAAATGGAATAATGTGTGTGCAACCATGTGCTCAATATCCAGAAAGGTTGAGACTGAAGAGTGACTGTGTGGATGTGTTTATCTATGCCTCTGGGGACCAGAAGTCAACAAAGAAGGGTTAGGGTTAAGGTTAGGGTTAGGTTAGGGGGTTAGAGTTAGAGTTAGCGTAAGGGTTAAAGTTAGGGATTAGGGAAAATAGGATTTTGTGTCCCCACAAGGTTAGTTGAGTAAGACTGCGTGTATGTGTGTGCGTGTTTGTGTGTGCGCACGCCTGAGTGCATGTGTGTGTGTAGTAGGCCTATCTCATTCTTTGTGGACTTTAAGTGAGGCCACACTCATTGATCAATACCTTATCTTAAACTTAACTGTAAGGATCAATAGGCTATGGGTCCAAGGCCTCTGAGGAATAGAGGCATGTTTAGGTAACAACTTTACAGTAATACTACGTTGATCCCTACTTCCAAAATGTCATGACAATATTTGCAACTTAGAACTTTGCCTGCTGAACGTGGATGAATGTGTGTGAGTGTGCACGCACATGTAAGTTTGCTTGTGTCTCTGTACTAAAAACAGACATTACTATCAACGCAAAAAGGATGTATCTGCGGTTTAATCATTACTAGAAACAGTTGCAAAACGAGTTTTGCTACTTTTGCGACAAAAATGTGCATTTCTATTGGACAGACTCAGGTAGGTCCCTCTGGTAGGTAGGTCCCTCTGTTTGCTGAACCTATCCAATAGAAACGCTAGTTTTTGTCACAAAATTGTTTGTATTAGTGATTACACCCCAGCTCTACTAGTCCCAGATGAGACCCCAGACAGACATAAAATACATCCAGTCAGTGTTACACAAACACAAATAATGACAAAATAGCACCAACAAAACCACAGTCATCAACCTGGTCCAAACAGTCGACGGATTAGGTGTACCGTTGACTCCCTACACCATGAGAAGGAAAAAGAGGCACAATGCAGTCTGATGCTATGCGGTCCTGCTCTGTTGCTTTGGACAGTGGGTAAATTACACTTATCCAAAGGGTGTTGTTATCTCATGTTGTGAAAGTGTGAGTTATTTGAATAACACTGTGTCTGCAAAATTGGCCTACTACAGTATCAAGCTATGGAAAAAAGGTCCCCATCCATCCACCGCACTGGGACTTCTGATAGGGAGGGCTATAGACCCCCAGGAGTGGATGGGGGCAAGGGGTGAGAGATAGGGATGGAGGGATATAGGGGAGGAAGGAAAGGAAGTTTGCCTAGCAGCCGGGGAATGTACACTCAGCACAAAAGTGAACTTTACCCTGCTCAGAGGAAGCACTGAGTGTGCATCTTATCTCATATATCTAGACACAGTAAGTGAGGGAGTGGGGTAGGACAGGATTCTGGGAGAGAAGGAATTCTGTGAATCACCCACCCAGTCATAGATTCCCTCCTCTCCTCTCATTGGAGAAACTCCTCAATTTCTTCCGCCTAGACATCATTCTCTGTCTCTCTGAGAAATAGGGCTGATCTCAGCAGTCATTTGTCTGTAGTGCTTCTACATCTGCATTGCTTGCTGTTTGGGGTTTTAGGCTGGGTTTCTGTATAGGACTTTGTGACGTCGGCTGATGTAAAAGGGGCTTTATAAATAAATGTGATTTGATTTGACTAGGTGATCCGTGTTTAGTTAAGCCTGTGTCCAACATGCCTTCATTATAGGTCTCTAACTGATCCTAGGTCCTGAGGGTGACTGAGCAGAGTGCAGCAGGCTGTGGCTGGTGTCCACAGGAAGCCATATCCATACTGGATGAGGGGAAATGAAAAGCTCTTCTCTATAGCAGAGAGATGGACAGTGTCTGCTAATGTGAACAGGCCTGAGTGATACATCCACCCAGATAAAGACCCATTGACAATCAATTAAAACGTAGACAGGTAGACAGAGAGAAAGATAAACTGATATTGAAGCTTGAAGGATCCAAGACTGGTGAAGCATGGACTTAGTTCAGTCCTATGTATTGCAGCAGGAAGGGAAACAGAACTGGGCCAAATCCTGTCTGAATGAACCAGCTTTACTCCCCCACCACCAGAGGGGAAACAGACCAGGATAGAGCAGGGAAAACAGGGGGTACGCTTCCCACTGGCTCACATGGAAGAGAGGCTACGGATATGACCTATTACAGCTATGTAGTCTTTAGAGTTGATTAGTGTTTTCCTGTTTTTCATTTCATACAGTATCTCTGCCGTTTCTATGTGCAATGCTAAATGTATAGCAATGTCTCTGTGATAAATGTATATCCATGTGTCTGTGCTAAATGTATAGCAACATCTCTGTGCTAAATGTCAATGTGTCTGTGCTAAATGTATATCCATGTGTCTGTGCTAAATGTATAGCCATGTCTCTGTGCTAAATGTATATCCATGTGTCTGTGCTAGACGTATAACAATGTCTCTGTGCTAAATGCATAGCATTGTCTCTGTGCTAAATGTATAACAATGTCTCTGTGCTAAATGCATAGCATTGTCTCTGTGCTAAATGCATAGCATTGTCTCTGTGCTAAATGCATAGCATTGTCTCTGTGCTAAATGCATAGCATTGTCTCTGTGCTAAATGCATAGCATTGTCTCTGTGCTAAATGTATATCAATGTCTCTGTGCTAAATGTATATCAATGTATATCAATGTCTCTGTGCTAAATGTATATCAATGTCTCTGTGCTAAATGTATATCAATGTCTCTGTGCTAAATGTATATCAATGTCTCTGTGCTAAATGTATAGCAATGTCGATGATGTACATGTGATGGGGGAAAATGGATTCAGTTACATATCGCAATATTATCTTTGGTCGATATTATATATTATATGAATATTTGACTGATCAAAACAAATGTTTTCATGCTCTCTCTTTTCCCTGCAGCAGACATATAGTGAGCAATATGTTTGGATCATCAAAACGCAATAAAATCACAGTATTAAAACACAATAGATACAGAATCGTGAGAATCACAATATACAGTGCATTCTCAAAGTATTCAAACCCCTTGACTATTTCCACATTTTGTTATTTTACAACCTTACTGTAAAATTTATTAAATAGTTGTTGTTTTTCTCATCAATCTACACACAATACCCCATAATGACAACGCAAAAACAGGTTTTCAGAAATGTTTTCAAATGTATTATTAAGTAAAAAAATCGAAACATGACATTTACATAAGTATTCAGACCCTTTACTCAGCACTTTGTTGAAGCACCTTTGGCAGCGATTACAGTCTTAAATCTTATTGGGTGTGACGCTATAAGCCTGGCACACTTGTATTTAGGGAGTTTCTCTCACTCTTCTCTGCAGATCCTCTCAAGCTGTCAGGTTGGATGGGGAGCATTGCTGCTCAGCTATTATCAGGACTCTCCAGAGATGTTCCTTCGGGTTCAAGTCTGGACTCTGGCTGGGCTCTCAAGGACCTTTAGAGACTTGTCCCGAAGCCACTCCTGGGTTGTCTTGGCTGTGCGCTTAGGGTCGCTGTTGGAATGCTTGTTAATTTTTTAATTTATTTTTATTTTACAGTGCCTTGCGAAAGTATTCGGCCCCCTTGAACTTTGCGACCTTTTGCCACATTTCAGGCTTCAAACATAAAGATATAAAACTGTATTTTTTTGTGAAGAATCAACAACAAGTGGGACACAATCATGAAGTGGAACGACATTTATTGGATATTTCAAACTTTTTTAACAAATCAAAAACTGAAAAATTGGGCGTGCAAAATTATTCAGCCCCCTTAAGTTAATACTTTGTAGCGCCACCTTTTGCTGCGATTACAGCTGTAAGTCGCTTGGGGTATGTCTCTATCAATTTTGCACATTGGATGGATGCAAAATTGGGTGGGCTATTTACCCATAGACTATGTACAGCTGCAGCGATCGGTTAGCTGCTCAGATAGCAGATGTTTGAAGTTGGTGAGGGAGATAAGTCTCCAACTTCAGCGATTTTTGCAATTCGTTCCAGTCACAGGCAGCAGAGAACTGGAGCGAAAGGCGGCCAAATGAGGTGTTGGCTTTAGGAATGATCAGTGAGATACACCTGCTGGAGCGCGTGCTACAGGTGGGTGTTGCCATCGTGACCAGTGAACTGAGATAAGGTGGAGCTTTACCTAGCATGGACTTGTAGATGACCTGGAGCCAGTGGGTCTGGCGACGAATATGTAGCGAGGGCCAGCCGACGAGAGCATACAGGTCGCAGTGGTGGGTGGTATAAGGTGCTTTAGTGACAAAACGGATGGCACTGTGATAAACTGCATCCAGTTTGCTGAGTAGAGTATTGGAAGCCATTTTGTAGATGACATCGCCGAAGTCGAGGATCGGTAGGATAGTCAGTTGTACTAGGGTAAGTTTGGCGGCGTGAGTGAAGGAGGCTTTTTTTTTGCGGAATAGAAAGCCGACTCTAGATTTGATTTTAGATTGGAGATGTTTGATATGAGTCTGGAAGGAGAGTTTACAGTCTAGCCTGACACCTAGGTACTTACAGATGTCCACATATTCTAGGTCGGAACAATCCAGGGTGGTGATGCTAGTCGGGTGTGCGGGTGCAGGCAGCGAACGGTTGAAAAGCATGCATTTGATTTTACTAGCGTTTAAGAGCAGTTGGAGGCCACGGAAGGAGTGTTGTATGGCATTGAAGCTTGTTTGGAGGTTAGATAGCACAGTGTCCAAGGACGGGCCGGAAGTATACAGAATGGTGTCGTCTGCGTAGAGGTGGATCAGGGAATCGCCCGCAGCAAGAGCAACATCATTGATATATACAGAGAAAAGAGTCGGCCCGAGAATTGAACCCTGTGGCACCCCCATAGAGACTTCCAGAGGACCGGACAGCATGCCCTCCGATTTGACACACTGAACTCTGTCTGCAAAGTAGTTGGTGAACCAGGCAAGGCAGTCATCAGAAAAACCGAGGCTACTGAGTCTGCCGATAAGAATATGGTGATTGACAGAGTCGAAAGCCTTGGCAAGGTCGATGAAGACGACTGCACAGTACTGTCTTTTATCAATGGCGGTTATGATATCGTTTAGTACCTTGAGCGTGGCTGAGGTGCACCCGTGACCGGCTCGGAAACCAGATTGCACAGCGGAGAAGGTACGGTGGGATTCGAGATGGTCAGTGACCTGTTTGTTGACTTGGCTTTCAAAGATCTTAGATAGGCAGGGCAGGATGGATATAGGTCTGTAACAGTTTGGGTCCAGGGTGTCTCCCCCTTTGAAGAGGGGGATGACTGCGGCAGCTTTCCAATCCTTGGGGATTTCAGACGATATGTTAATGTATGTGATATCAAGAGAGACGTATATTTTCTGGGTGATTTAAATATTGACTGGCTTTCATCAAGCTCCCCACTCAAGAAAAAACTACAAACTGTAACCAGTGCATGTAACCTGGTTCAGGATATCAGTCAACATACCAGGGGGGTTACAAACAGCACAGGAATGAAATCATCAACATGAATTGATCACATCTTTACTAACGCTACAAAGCTGTGCTTGAAAGCAGTATCCAGATCTATCAAATGTACTGTAGTGATCACAATATAGTAGCCATAGCTAGGAAAACCACAGTTACAAAGGCTGGGCCTAATATAGTGTATAAGAGGTCATACAATACGTTCTGTAGTGATTCCTATGTTGTTGATGTAAAGAATATTTGTTGGTCCGTGGTCTGTAATGAGGAGCACACAGACATTGCACTTGACACATTTATGAAATTGTATGGTTGAGAGGGATGAGACAAAAGGAATGGCAAATAAGTCTGGCTGCACAACCGATTGGCAAATATACTGCAAATTAAGAAATCATGTGCCTAAAGTGAATAAAAAGAAGAAGAAACTACACTATGAAACAAAGATAAATGACAAAGAATGACAGTAAAAAGGCAAACTCAACTCCATCATTCGTTGAATCAGATGGCTCATTCATTACAAAACCGACTGATATTGCCAACTACTTTAATTATTTTTTCATTGGCAAGTGTAGCAAACTTAGGCAATGACATGCCAGCAACAAACGTTGACACTACACATCCAAGCATATCTGACCAAATTATGAAAGATTAAATCAAATCTAGAATCGGCTTCCGATTTCGCAACAAAGCATCCTTCACTCATGTCGCCAAACATACCCTCGTAAAACTGAGTATCCTACCGATCCTCGACTTCGGCGATGTCATTTACAAAATAGCCTCCAACCTGTCTGCTCTCATTGGCTGACCCTCACTATATACTGTATCAGTTGCCAAACCCACTGGCTCCAGGTAAGTCTTTGCTAGGTAAAGCCCCGCCTTGTCTCAGCTCACTGGTCACCATAGCAACACCCACCCATAGCACGCGCTCCAGCAGGTATATTGCCCTGGTCATCCCCAAAGCCAACACTTCCTTTGGTCCGTATTGTTGGGGTGGTAGTAGTGATATGCTTATGGTCACATGCTGTGTCACCGCCTTTCCTTCCAGTTCTCTGCTGTCAATGACTGGAACGAATTGCAAAAATCTCTGAAGATGGAGTCTTATATCTCCCTCACTAACTTTAAGCATCAGCTGTCTGAGCAGCTTACCGATCACTGTACCTGTACACAGCCTATCTGTAAATAGCACACCCGACTACCTCATCAGCCAGAGTGTCTATGTATGCGGATGACTCAACACTTTACATGTCAGCTACTACAGCAACTGAAATGACTGCAACACTTAACAAAGAGCTGCAGTTAGTTTCAGAACGGGTGGCAAGGAATAAATTAATCCCAAATGTTTCAAAAACTAAAAGCATTGTATTTGGGACAAATCATTCACTAAACCCTAAACCTCAACTAAAACTTGTAATAAATCATGTGGAAATTGAGCAAGTTGAGGTGACTAAACTGCTTGGAGTAATTGGCTTGGAGATGCAATTGGCTCAGTACAGGGCAGCACGTCTGGCCCTTGGATGTACACAGTGAGCAAACATGAATAATATGCATGTCAATCTCTCCTGGCTCAAAGTAGAGGAGAGATTGACTTCAGCACTACTTGTATTTGTGAGAGGTATTGACATGTTGAACGTCTGTTTAAATGACTAGCACACAGCTCAGACACCCATGCATACCCCACAAGACATGCCACTGGAGTTCTCATCACAGTTCCCAAGTCCAGAACAGACTATGGGAGGCGCACAGTTCCACAGAGCCATGACTACATGGAACTCTATTCCACATCAGGTAAATTATGCATTATGGAACAGGGGGGACTGTGAAACAACACAAACATAGGCACAGACACATGCATACACACACATGATAACATACGCACTATACACACACGTACACATGGATTTTGTGCTGTAGATCTGTGGTAGTGGAGTATGGGCCCGAGGGCACAAACTATGTGTTGTGAATTCTGTAATGAATGTATTGTAATGTTTTTAGATTGTATAACTGACATAATTTTGCCGGACCCCAGGAAGAGTAGCTGCTGCCTTGGCAGGAATTAATAGGGATCCATAATAATAAATACAAATACAAACCTTGGCCCCAGTCTGATGTCCTGACAGCTCTAGAGCAGGTTTTCATCAAGGATCTCTCTGTAATTTGCTCTGTTCATCTTTCCCTCAATCCTGACTAGTCTCCCAGTCCCTGTATATTGTCAAAACTCCACTAATGCTGGTGCTAATAAGGCTGGTCTTATTGTAATTCAAACCCTACATCACTATAGCTATACTACTGCTATGTATAGTATAGGCATCTTTAGACTTTACAAAAAGAGTCTGTTCAAGCATTCAGGGAAAATGGAAGGAATCGTGGTAGCCTCACAGGCCAGGCATCTAAACTCTCATATCAGCACTGCTGTTAAGAGACTCGAATTGGGAGGAAACCTGTGAAGAACAGTGGAGCAAGGGAGAGACTGTATATTAAAGATATGTTATTGTAGTAACATCACCTTGCCTTGCAATCTGTGATTTCACACATCAATGGCATTCTTCCCTTCCTCCTTTTCCCAAAGTGTGGCAGTGAGTAAGTAATCACAGTCCCGGTGGACTGATTTACTTTGTTAGTTGGTCACACACACGTCGGTCTAAAGAGAGAGACCGTAATCCAGGTAAAACTCTGCGGTGTTCACTGTCAACAAAGTGACATTTCCCCATGTAAACCACCATGTAAGCTACCGCGTCTGGTTTCATTCTACCTAGACACAGGACCCAGTGCTGTACCATAGAGCTGATTTGACGTTGACAAACTCTTTGTGCGGCTCATGTTCTCCTCTAGTCACACAGAGACACAGTGACTCAAAACGCTCTGGAGTGTGTATGACAGTGATTCCCCCTACCATTACATAAGTAGGGTTGGCCCTTACATCTAGCTTCCACCTGTTATTCCCGGCCTGAAAGTATTTCACATGGTATGTTTGGGCCCTGGATAGGCTTGCAAAATGACTTTAACTTTACCACAATTCCCAGGTTTTCCAGAAATCCTGTTTGGACAATTACAGATTTGTTACTTATTCCCTTCTGTGTCTGGGAATCTTCCAACCGGGATTTCTGAACAACCTGGGAATTTTGTGAAGGTTACCAGAATTTTGCAACCCTAACCCTGGATGCTGCTTGGGGGGCCCTACTGTACCACACCGCCAATGGGAATACTGATATGTAGGGGAAACACTGAGGATATGGTTAGTAAAAGGACAGAACCAGCCCCCCACCTCCCCTCCCTCTCCTACCCTTAACTATATCCCCAGAATCAGCCAGCCAGCCTTTTGATGAGTTCTTTTGCAGGCGGTAAGGGGAGAGGTTTGTGTAAACGTCTGTTTGTTCCGCTAAGCTGGCTTGTCGGGTTCAGGCATACTACAGGGGCAGACAGGGCTGATGTGAGGCGACACCTAATACTGCTCCTGATGCTACTGCCATCCAGACAGACTGGGACATGAGAGAGAGAGAAAGCAAGAGTGTCACACCCTGACCATAGTTTACTTTGTATATTTCTATGTTTTGGTTGGTCAGGGTGTGAGCTGAGTGGGCATTCTATGTTTCATGTCTAGTTTGTCTATTTCTATGTCTGGCCTGATATGGTTCTCAATCAGAGGCAGGTGTTAGTCATTGTCTCTGATTGGGAACCATATTTAGGTAGTCTGGGTTTCACTGTGTGTTTGTGGGTGATTGTTCCTGTCTCTGTGTTTTCACCAGATAGGGCTGTTTCGGTTTTCGTTACATTTCCACGTGTTTTACGTATGTTGATTAAACATGGATCGCAATCTACACGCCGCATTTTGGTCCGACTCTCCTTCAAAAGAGAACCGTTACAAAGAGAGGGTACAGAGGGAGGGATAGTGTGGGGACAGGGAAATAGGGGAGACAGGACTGGTGAGGGATAGTGAGAGAGGAGAGAGACTGGGGGAGAGATACGGGGAGAGAGAGACTGGGGCAGAGAGAGTGAGAGAGACAGGGGGGATAGAGAGAGATACAGGGAGAGAGGGAGAGAGAGGAGTACAGTGAGAGAGGGGTATGGGGAGAGAGAGGGATGGGGACAGAGAGATGGAGAGAGATAGACGGGTAGAGGGGGACAGGGGGGATAGAGGGAGAAAGCGAGACAGGCGGAGAGACATGGGGAGAGAGAGAGACATGGGGAGAGAGAGAGACAAGGGGAGAGAGAGAGAGACATGGGGAGAGAGAGAGACAAAGGGAGAGAGAGAGAGACAAAGGGAGAGAGAGAGAGAGACAAAGGGGAGAGAGAGAGAGACAAGGGGGAGAGAGACAAAGAGAGACAAGGGGAGAGAGAGAGAGACAAGGGGAGAGAGAGAGAGACATGGGGAGCGAGAGAGATAAAGGGAGAGAGAAACATGGGGAGAGAGAGCGAGACATGGGGAGCGAGAAACATGGGGAGAGAGAGAGAGACATGGGGAGCGAGAGAGAGACATGGGGAGTGAGAGAGACAAAGGGAGTGAGAAACATGGGGAGAGAGAAAGACATGGGGAGTGAGAGAGACAAAGGGAGAGAGAAATATGGGGAGAGAGAAACATGGGGAGCGAGAGAGACAAAGGGAGAGAGAGACATGGGGAGCGAGAGAGACAAAGGGAGAGAGAAACATGGGGAGCGAGAGAGACAAAGGGAGAGAGAGACATGGGGAGCGAGAGAGACAAAGGAGAGAGAAACATGGGGAGAGAGAAAGACATGGGAGAGAGAGAGACATGGGGAGCGAGAGAGACAAAGGGAGAGAGAAACATGGGGAGAGAGAAAGACATGGGGAGAGAGAGAGACATGGGGAGAGAGAGAGACATGGGGAGAGAGAGAGACATGGGGAGAGAGAGAGACATGGGGAGAGAGAGAGAGACATGGGGAGAGAGAGAGACAAAGGGAGAGAGACAAAGGAGAGAGAGAGAGACATGGGGAGCGAGAGAGACAAAGGGAGAGAGAAACATGGGGGGAGAGAGAGAGACATGGGGAGCGAGAGAGACAAAGGGAGAGAGAAACATGGGGAGAGAGAAAGACATGAGAGAGAGAGAGACATGGGGAGAGAGAGAGACATGGGGAGAGAGAGAGACATGGGGAGAGAGAGAGAGACAGGGAGAGAGAGTGAGAGGGAAAGAGAAACCGAGGGGACAGATGGGAGAGAGGGATTACAGAGGGACTATTATATAAGCATCACAGCTCACAATCTGTCTATGTAATGACTCATTAGTATGCTAATGATTTAATGTTATCAATCTGTGTTAAGGTTTGCTGTGCATTTACCTGCAATGCCCATGATGTGCTCTCCACTCTACAGCAGTAGGCCATTTTAAGACTGCCACATCCAACCTATCCATCCGTCCTATCTATCTATTTACATAGCAGATAAGCAAAGCAGACCCCTAAAGCATCATCTGATACACCATTCTTTTATTTTTTTACCTCAGGGTTCTGTCACTGCAGTATGTTAGTGTTTTTAGTGCTGTAGCATCAGGAATTGGTCCAGTGCTTAGCCAGGGTCACGTTAACGCTAACGTCTGTAGCTTAGCGTGTAAATGCAGAGCTGTGTTTTTCATCAGCTTGTTTCCAGGGAGTGTTTTGCTCCCCACACGGCTGGGTCTGACTCATGCTAGATGTATGTGTGTGTGTGTGTGAGAGAGAGGTCATTGTGGTCTGTGATCAGTGTTTGCCAGGGTTATTGTGCTCTGGGGTAGGGTAGGCCTAGCTAGCTAGATTTAGTTCTCTCTGCATATGTTATTGTTAGATCATGTTTTGCCCCACTTATAGAGACCATTACTTCTCTTCCAGCCCGTGATACGATTGAATTCAACTACTGAACTATATACATTACGTTCCATCTGACGGTCTTAATTGGATCATTTTAGCTAGATCATCAGATCATTTTAGTAGCCTACAATTTATTCCTTTAACTTAATGAATCGTAAATGTTGACAACCATGCTCTGATTCATTAGTCTAATGACAGAAGTATATAGTGTATTAGAGAGATCTCAGTATATTGTATATCTACAACCTGGACAACACAGTCATAGAAGACAAGCAAACACAGAAATCATATCACATCAACCCTGTTAGTAGGCCTCTGCTTGTTGCTTCATTTACTGTGTTGGGAGCTCTTGTGATCCTACAATGTTGAACAGTGTCTCAATAGAAGCTACTTGATGTCACTCTGGCTGTAGTGTTCCCAAGTCTTGCCCCTGCCTGCCTTATGTGTGTATGTGTGTTTGTGTGTGTGTGTATTGCCTTGCCCCAGGGCCTTTGTTGAGGGATGAGCTAGTCGAGCTGATGATGTCATCCGACCGTTAATTAGGAGTGCCCCAGCCCTGTGTACTAGGAGCCGCAAGTCTGTGTGGGTATGATTATCCAGATTTGACAACATGTTTTTGTTGTCAGTCACATGCCTACCACTAATCTAGTCTTGGTGGATTTAGCAGGTTTCTTTATCTGGGTTGTATCTTGATCACTGTGAATCGCTGACAGTAAATGAGACATACTACCTGTATGTGATCAGTTGATTCATTCCAGTCAGACTAATGTGTTTCAGTCTTGATCGTGATTTTGATGCCCAAAATCATGGGCATTAATATGGAGTTGGTCCCCCCTTTGCTGCTATAATGACCTCCACTCTTCTGGGAAGACTTTCCACTAGATGTTGGAACATTTCTGTGGGGACTTGCTTCTATACGGCCACGAGCATTAGTGAGGTCGGGCACTGATGTTGGGCGATTAGGCCTGGCTCACAGTTGGCATTGCAATTCATCCCAAAGGTGTTCGATGGGGTTGAGATCAGGGATCTGTGCAGGCCAGAGAAGTTCTTCCACACTGACCTGACCTCAAAAAAGCATTTCTGTGTGGACCTCACTGTGCATGGGGATATTGTCATGCTGAAACAGGAAAGTGACTTCCCCAAACTGTTGCCACAAAGTTGGAAGCACAGAATGGTCTAGAATGTCATTGAAAGCTGTAGCGTTAAGAGTTCTCTTCACTGGAACTAAGTGGCCTAGCCTGAACCATAAAAACAGCCCCAGACCATTATTCCTCCTCCACCAAACTTTACGGTTAGCACTATGAGGCAGGTGGCGTTCTCCTGGCATTCGCAAGACCCAGATTCGTTCGTTGGACTGCCAAATGGTGAAGCGTGATTCATCACTCCACAGAACATGTTTCCACTGCTCCAGAGTCACTGAGCTCTTCAGTAAGGCCATTCTACTGCCAATGTTTGTATATGGAGATTGCATGGCTGTGTGCTCAATTTTATACACCTGTCAGCAACAGGTGTGGCTGAAATAGCCAAATCCACTAATTTGAAGGGCTATTCACATACTTTTGTATATATAATGTAACTAGTCTAGGTCGAGGTCATTTCGAGGTCATTTCATGTTTTCATGTGATACATGAGCTCTTGCCAAACCGGCAGAAATTCAGCCAATTTGACGTAGCAATGTTATAAAGCCCTCACTACAGTGGGAGTTAATAGGAATAAGACGTTTAGATCGTGAAAACATCTATCATACATGTCCGATTTCAATACTGGCCAATGTCATTACGCGTGAGGTAGGGCTGGGCGTTATGACGATATGTATCGTGTGAAGATAGATGTTTTTCTATCATTTATTTTGTTGCGTCGCAAATCACACTCTTTACGGCAATATTTTTTGTCAATTCGACGAAGCTTTGCGTTCTTCCACACGTGCCGTGTGAATGGAAATTTGCAACAAAAACAAACATGGAAGAGAGACAGAGCACGGAGACACGAAGCTTGTACCTAAGAGGGGCAACTTCGTTCGCATGGACGTGGTTTGGGTATGAAAATTCTGACACGAACCAGGAGACCGTTCACTGCAAAATATGCCACAAGCCGGTCCTGACAACAGGCCCAAACACCACTAACCTATTTTACCACCTATGCAAGAATCATGTGAAACAGTACAGAGAGAGTCTACGGATGAGACCCACAAAAAGTACAGTCAAGTGCTCAAAACAAACCCCCGACTCAGACGTTGCAAGAGGCTTTTTCCTGCGGCACACCGTATGGCAAAGAATCACGGAGATGGAAGGAGATAACAGCTGCCGTTACAACTTACATCTGAAAAGACATGGCCCCAATTTACACGGTCGTGAAACGGGGGTTTGGTGAGTTGGTCCTAACACTCGACCCAAGGTACCAAATGCAAATTGATATGTGACACGTATTAATGCCAAAATAACATGCAAAACAGACAAGGCCCCCCCCCCCCAATTTTTATTTATTTATATTAGGCCTATATTTATTTTGTTTGCAACTATAGTTGAAGTTTTTTCTATTTCCCTTTTTAGATTTTATACATTTATACATTTTATATTTTGTTACATGCTTAATTGAACATATGCACAGGTTCTAAATAAAATAAATAATTGAATATGAGTAAGTACCTTTTTATTTGTTGAGTATAATTCAAAATGTAATAAGAAATAGGCCTTTACATGTGGTCATTTTATATAAACTATTTATAAATAGAATTTACAGAAAATGTGCTATATCGTGATATGTATCGTTATCGGGATATGAGATTTTGGCCATATCGCCCAGCCCTAGCGGGAGGTTGTCTTCTCTCGAATTAACCATTGATCATATTTTTGCGATATTCCTACTTCGAGAGGGTCCACCACATTTCTCAGAATTTTCTGCCTTTTCAGTCCATGGTGCCGTTGCATGGTGCCGTTGCATGGCCGTTGCAAATGGCAGACTCCACTCTGCAAGGCACATCGATCTGCAGGTTGAGTGTGGTGAGGTTGTAGACTCTTAAATTGATAGTGCAGTTTGTTTAGGCGATTTTACAGCTGACTTGCTACTTCACATGCTGATATTGAGTTTGTTATTATTGTGTGTAGTTACATTAGCCAGCCAGCCAGCCAGTCAGCCAGCCTGCCAGCCTGTAGAGTGCATTGTGGATTTTGAAGTTGACTTGAGCTGCAACAGATTTCTATAAGGATTTTCACGTATTGCTACTGCAGTGAAAGAATGACAAAAGGTGATACTCACGACTGGTGACTTGCTGAATAGATTAGAATCTGGGTGTGTTTTCCTGTCTTTTGTTTTTACTAGCAAAGTGCAAAGAAATGTTCATTCAGGTTGGATGTGTGTTTCTCCTTGAATTTGGTTAAAAGGACAGTGAATTTGTTCATACTTTGAGCAATTGCTACCAAGCTCCTGTGTGTATCAGACAGGCACAGTTTTTTCTCTTGGAGATCATTCTGATCTGAAGACACGTGTACATAACCACTTTAAGTAATAGCCTATTGGTGACAGTCATTTACTCTGAGTAGTCTGTAATGTATCATGTATTTCATGTACACTAATTGTTTGAGTGTTAATTATTTTGTGACTAAAAATTATATTTGTTGAATTAACTAAATGCATTCCTCATTTTACAGAATAGTTATTTGACTATACGTTCATCATTTAGTAGGTCTATTTCTAGTTATATACATCTCTGATCTGCTTGCCTCAATAAATTAATGCAAGAAGATTGGTCGCCAGAATTGGCTATTTGTATCTCTTAATGATTGTCATACTAGCTTGACTATATTCCTTTTGAGGCATACAGGGCCTGTTGCATTTAATCACATAATATTGGAGTTTGGAACCACCAAGACTCTTCCTACATCTGGCCCCTCTGCCAAACTGAGCAATCAGGGAAGAATGGCCTTGGTCAGGGAGATGGTCACTTTGACAGAGCTCCGGAGTTCCTCTGTGGAGATGGGAGAACCTTCTAGAAGGACAACCATCTCTGCAGCACTCCACCAATCACGCTTTTATAGAGTGGCCAGACGGAAGCCACTCCTCAGTAAAAGGCACATGACAGCCCGCTTGGAGTTTGCCAAAAGGCACCTAAAGACTCTCAGACCATGAGAAACAAGATTCTCTGGTCTGATGAAACCAAGATGGAAATCTTTGGTCTGAATGTCAAGCGTGACGTCTGGAGGAAACCCGACACCATCCCTATGGTGAAGCATGGTGGTGGCAGCATCATACTGTGGGGATGTTTTTCAACAGCTGCAGGGACTGGGAGACTAGTCAGGATCGAGGGAAAGATGAACAGAGCAAAGTACAGAGAGATCCTTGATGAAAACCTGCTCTAGAGCTCTCAGGACCTCAGACTGGGGCCAAGGTTTGTATTTTTAGGTCATTTATACAATCTAAAAACATTACAATACATTCATTACAGAATTCACAACACATAGTTTGTGCCCTCGGGCCCATACTCCACTACCACAGATCTACAGCACAAAATCCATGTGTACGTGTGTGTATAGTGCGTATGTTATCATGTGTGTGTATGCATGTGTCTGTGCCTATGTTTGTGTTGTTTCA
This sequence comes from Oncorhynchus tshawytscha, assembly GCF_018296145.1. NCBI lineage: Eukaryota > Metazoa > Chordata > Actinopteri > Salmoniformes > Salmonidae > Oncorhynchus > Oncorhynchus tshawytscha. The sequence goes on from NC_056438.1 coordinate 61,276,839, forward strand.
CAGTCCCCCCTGTTCCATAATGCATAATTTACCTGATGTGGAATAAAGTTCCATGTAGTCATGGCTCTGTGGAACTGTGCGCCTCCCATAGTCTGTTCTGGACTTGGGAACTGTGATGAGAACTCTAGTGGCATGTCTTGTGGGGTATGCATGGGTGTCTGAGCTGTGTGCTAGTCGTTTAAACAGACGTTCAACATGTCAATACCTCTCACAAATACAAGTAGTGCTGAAGTCAATCTCTCCTCTACTTTGAGCCAGGAGAGATTGACATGCATATTATTCATGTTTGCTCACTGTGTACATCCAAGGGCCAGACGTGCTGCCCTGTACTGAGCCAATTGCATCTCCAAGCCAATTACTCCAAGCAGTTTAGTCACCTCAACTTGCTCAATTTCCACATGATTTATTACAAGTTTTAGTTGAGGTTTAGGGTTTAGTGAATGATTTGTCCCAAATACAATGCTTTTAGTTTTTGAAACATTTGGGGATGAAACTAACTGCAGCTCTTTGTTTGTTGCAGTCATTTGTGCTGTAGTGTTGTAAAGTGTTGAGTCATCCGCATACATAGACACTCTGGCTGATGAGGTAGTCGGGTGTGCTATTTACAGATAGGCTGTGTACAGGTACAGTGATCGGTAAGCTGCTCAGACAGCTGATGCTTAAAGTTAGTGAGGGAGATATAAGACTCCATCTTCAGAGATTTTTGCAATTCGTTCCAGTCATTGGCAGCAGAGAACTGGAAGGAAAGGCGGTGACACAGCATGTGACCATAAGCATATCACTACTACCACCCCAACAATATGGACCACAATATAGCTGACAATAGAGACTCACTCAACTTCAATGACTTGGCTAGCTAGCTAACTCCGTAGAGAGAAAAAAATGACACTCATTACATTGTGCGATTATTGCAAACTGTACTGGTAGGAATTTGAAAACTAAAACATGAATGGCGAGCTCAAGGCATTATCTAGATAAATCTTTAAAGCAAATATACTAGGCCCACCATGGGTTTGCTAGTTACACTATTGATTCTAACAAATAAAAACATTATAAAAATGAATGTATGATAGTTTTAACAAGTGGTCAGATAATGTAGTCCCGACCAATTAGCACATAATCTTGATGGCAAATCCCCATCTCCTTGCTCTGGGGGGGTGTTGCTCAACAACACTGATGGAGAATGAAATGTAATGGGTACGTACATAGTCTTTTATCACTGTTGCCTGAGGAGAGTTGCCTGAGTGATTTAGTGGCACACCTTTAAAGCATACATACATTCTACAGTATTTACTCAGAAATCACTGGGTGGCAGTTGATAATGAGCGGAAAAACAGGAGAGAGAAAAAGAAGGGCGGAGATGTGGAGACTAGACAGAGAGAAAGAGAAGGGTGGAGATGTGGAGACTAGACAGAGAGAAAGAGAAGGGTGGAGATGTGGAGACTAGACAGAGAGAAAGAGAAGGGTGGAGATGTGGAGACTAGACAGAGAGAGAAAGAGAAGGGTGGAGATGTGGAGACTAGACAGAGAGAGAAAGAGAAGGGTGGAGATGTGGAGACTAGACACAGAGAGAAAGAGAAGGGTGGAGATGTGGAGACTAGACAGAGAGAAAGAGAAGGGTGGAGATGTGGAGACTAGACAGAGAGAAAGAGAAGGGTGGAGATGTGGAGACTAGACAGAGAGAAAGAGAAGGGTGGAGATGTGGAGACTAGACAGAGAGAAAGAGAAGGGTGGAGATGTGGAGACTAGACAGAGAGAGAAAGAGAAGGGTGGAGATGTGGAGACTAGACAGAGAGAAAGAGAAGGGTGGAGATGTGGAGACTAGACAGAGAGAAAGAGAAGGGTGGAGATGTGGAGACTAGACAGAGAGAAAGAGAAGGGTGGAGATGTGGAGACTAGACAGAGAGAAAGAGAAGGGTGGAGATGTGGAGACTAGACAGAGAGAAAGAGAAGGGTGGAGATGTGGAGACTAGACAGAGAGAAAGAGAAGGGTGGAGATGTGGAGGACAGAGAGAAGAAAAATTGGAGACAGACAGACAGACAGACAGACAGAGAGACAGAAGGGTGGAGATGTGGAGACTAGACAGACAGAAACAGAGGGTGGAGATGTGGAGACAGACAGACAGGGTGGAGACAGACAGACAGACAGACAGACAGACAGACAGACGGAGATGTGGAGACTAGACAGACAGAAAAAATTGGCAAGACAGAAACAGACAGACAGACAGACAGACAGACAGACAGACAGACAGACAGACAGACAGACAGACAGACAGACTGGGCCTCAATTTTATTGGTGTCCATACACACACAGTATCAAGTCTGCAAAAGGTATGTAAACAACCAAAGCAATTATCAAACAGACACACAGAGGTGGAGGTTAAACACAGGAGCCGTGTCTGAATGCCCATACTTGTGTTCTAAATAGTAACCATTTTGGGTATGCAAAATTAATTTTTTTCATAGTTTGTGAAATTTTTTAAATTGGCTGTTGATCAAGTAGAATTCCCTGCACACTACTGAGGAAGAGAAGCGTCTTTTCACACCCAGGTGTGCTTGACAACAGCTGGTAACCAGATGAGGTCACGCAGGGTACAAAAATGAACGAATGGCGGAAACAACGCAATTGCACATTAGATGACACATTCTCAGTATGGGTAAACCATGTATGTTAATATTTTGTTGCTTACTGCAATCAATTTGACTAAACAGTACGTTCCACGTTTTACATTTGTATTTTTAGTCATTTAGCAGAGCTACTTACAGTAAGTAGTGAGTGCATACATTTTCATATTTTTCAAACTAAATATTATGTAGTGTATGATTAGTACACAGTATGTACACTGAACAAAAATAGAAATGCCACATGTAAAGTGTTGGTCCCATGTTTCATGAGCTGAAATACATTTTCCAGACACACAAAAACCTTATTTCTATCAAATTGCTTACATCCATGTTAGTGAGTATTTTTTCCTTTGCCAAGATAATTCAACAGCATGATCATTACACAGGTGCACTTTGTGCAGGAGACAATAAAAGGTCACTCTTAAATGTGCAGTTTTGTCACACAACACAACGCCAAACATATCTCAAACGGTTTGTTGATGTCAACGTTGTGAAAAGAGTGCCCCATGGTGGTGGTGTGGTTATGGTATGGGTAGGGCATAAGCTAAGGACAACAAACACAATTGTATTTTATCAGTGTTAATTTGAATTCATGGAGATACCGTGACAAGATCCTGAGTTCCATTGTTGTGCCTTTCATCCACCACCATCACCTCATATTTCAGCATGATAATTCACGGCCCCATGTCACAAGGATCTGTTCACAATTCCTGGAAGCTGAAAATGTCCCAGTTCTTCCATGGCCTGCATACTCACCAGACATGTCACCCATTGAGCATGTTTGGGATGCTCCGGATCGCCGTGCACGACAGCGTGTTCCCGTTCCCTTCAATATCCGGTAACTTCACACAGCTATTGAAGAGGAGTGGGACAACATTCCATATGCCAAAATCAACAGCCTAATCAACTCTATGTGAAGGAGATGTGTTGCGCTGCATGAGGTAAATGGTGGTCACACCAGATACTGACTGGTTTTCTGATCCACGCCCCTACTTAAAAACAAAAAAAGATTTCTGTGACAAACAGATCCATATCTGTATTCCCAGTCATGTGAAATCCATAGATTAAAATCAAATCAAGTGTTATTAGTCACAAGCGCCGAATACAACAGGTGTTGTACAGTGAAATGCTTACTGACAAGCCCCTAACCAACAATGCAGTTTAAAACATACCTGCTAAGTTTTAAAAAAATGATAAATAAATAGATAAGTAAAAATATAAGAAAAAAACTAACAAATAATTAAAGAGCAGCAGTAAAATAACAATAGCGAGGCTATATACAGGGGGTACCTGTACAGAGTCAATGTGTGGCGGCACCTGTTAGTCGAGGTAATATGTAGGTGGTTATTAAAGTGACTATGCATAGATGATAAACAGAGAGTAGCAGCAGCGTAAAATTGTGTGTGTGTGTGTGTGGGGGGTTGGGCAACGAGAATGCAAAGAGTCTGGGTAGCAATTTGATTATATGTTCAGGAGTCTAATGGCTTGGGGGTAGAAGCTGTTTAGAAGCCTATTTGACCTAGACTTGGCGCTTCATTATCGCTTGCCTTGAAGTAGCAGAGAGAACAGTCTATGACTAGGATGGATGGAGTCTTTGACAATTTTTAGGGCCTTCCTCTGACACTGCCTGGTATATATATGAGGTCCTGGATGGCAGGAAGCTTGCTCTCAGTGATGTACTGGGCCGTACGCACTACCCTCTCTAGTGCCTTGCGGTCAGAGGCTGAGCAGTTGCCATACCAGGCAGTGATGCAAACAGTCAGGTGGTGCTCTCGGTGGTGCAGCTGTAGAACTTTTTGAGGATCTGGGGACCCATGCCAAATCTTTTCATAATAGGGCTTAATGAATTTATTTAATTTCCTTAAAAGAACTTCAACTCAGTGAAAAAAAGAAAAAATCTAAGGAGACAGAAATTAGATGGGAAAAAATGTACAGAAGCATGTACTTTACACGTCAATCACTCTGCTTTCTTAACACCCCAATCACAGTCAAACTCATTAGTCTGACACCTCATCATTGCTTTAAAAACATCTGCCCCATTACACAACAACTATTATTTTTCTCCACAACCTCTGAACAGCCAGGAACCCCTCTAGTCTCCGCATTCATCCGGCCCCTCCACTCTAATCCACTCAGTACCGACCAAACCCAGTGCTCTATTTTGGGCGAGCTGCAAGGCTTTTCAAGGTAGACAGTATGGATTAAGTTAGAATGACAAGGACATGGAGGGCTCCTCTGCCGCCCTCTGTCCCCCCCTTCCTCTGCGGCAGACAATTACTGCAGGCAAAGAGGCTTTTAGGGATCTATTGTACAGCGGGACTGTACTGGGCATCAACCGCAAGGCTAGTTATCAGGATGCTATTAATTCCCCCTCCCCCACCCCACCTCCCTCCCTTCCCCCCGCTTCGCTAGCTGGGTAAATCTATTTCAACGGTAACGAGTGGCAGGACCGACTGGAACGGCTGTCTAAAGTAGATTATCGCTCATCAAACCTTTACTGTGAAGAGAAAAGGTCACTAGTCAACGGCAATGAGGATTCATCTCTCTGTGACTGTTATGGAGTGTACAGTACACACAGTACCACTGAAGCGCTGTAGTCGGCAAGGCCAAGGAGTAGAGTGGAGCAGACAGGTTATCAATGTCCTCCCTCCTCCGTTTCCCTCTCAGTATCTGTCAGTCTATTGATTAGCAGTAAGAGGACAAACCCAGGGAAAACTGTTATTTGGCCGAGTGAGGTTGATTGTGCTTCAGAGGGCCTTCCAAAGAATAACCCTAATGTCAGCACTTCTCTGTCAGTTGATACCTCCTCATAAGGAGGTTACGCCCTCTAAAATAGAAATGGTATGCTATCAGAGGCTACATTACACTGAAAGGCTCTTTGATCAAGTGAATTTGACGTCACAGTTACACACGCTCTTGATAACTTTCCACTCTCTGTCTACCAGCAATGCCATGTCGTTTAACCTAGAACTACAACAAAACAAACTCGGACCAAAACAAACCTATTTTAACTGACCCCATCGAAAGTGTGAGCCTGACACTGCTCTGCCAGCAATCCATGAGGTAGACCAGACAGGTTGCGGGTACAGTATTGCTGCTACGCCTACACAGTGGCCTTTGACATTCTCCAACCTCCCTCTGTGTTTCGTACATATTCAACAGCCTCTAACCCTCTGCTGACCTTGCATAAACATGACCCACATTGGAAAGGCTAGGGCTGCAGCTGAAATGGCACCCTATTCCCTATGTGCTTTTGACACAGAGCACTGGTTAAAGGTAGAACCCTGGTCAAAAGTAGTGCACTATCTAGGGAATAGTGTGCCATTTCGGACACAAGCTAGGTTTCCAGACAAGTACAAATGCTTGTAGTCATCTCTATCAATGCAGAGGCCTGGGCTGGTGGAAACAGGGATAAGTGAAAACACAGCTAGCTTGGACCTATGGAAGCAGCTGTAACAGCATCTACATGAAACGCATAGGAAAAGCAATGCACTACAGGTATATCTCTCTATGAGGCTCCAGTAGGTCTCCACAGCTCATTCTGAAACGCTTGCAGTCATCTCTAGTGATGCAGAGGCCTGTTTTACCACTTCATAGGCAACTTGAACTAACAGTATCTGTTGGAAAAACACACTCCGGCCCTCACAACATACTTACAGTGCATTCGGAAGGTATTCAGACCTCATGGCCTTTTCCATATTTTGATACGTTACAGCCGTATTCTAAAATTGGTTAAATAAATACAAATCCTCATCGATCTACACACAATACCCAATAATGAAAAAGCGAAAACAGAGTTGTAGAAATGTTTGCACATTTATAAAAATAAAAACCGGAAATACTTTATTTACATAAGTATTCAGACCCTTTGTTATGAGACTCGAAATTGTGCTCAGGTGCATCCTGTATCCATTGATCATCCTTGAGATGTTTCTACAACTTGATTGGAGTCCACCTGTGGTAAATTGTATATATTGGACATGATTTAGAAAGGCACACACCTGTCTATATAAGGTCCCACAGTTGACAGTGCATGTCAGAGAAAAAAATCAAGCCATGAGGTCAAAGGAATTGTCCGTAGAGATCCAAAACAGGATTGTGTCGAGGCACAGATCTGGGGAAGGGTACCAAAAAATGTCTGCAGCGTTGAAGGTCCCCAAGAACACAGTGGCCTCCATCATTCTTAAACGGAAGAAGTTTGGAACCACCAAGACTCTTCCTAGAGCTGGCCGCCCTGCCAAACTGAGAAATCGGGGAGAAGGGTCTTGGTCAGGGAGATAACGACAGACTCAACTGCCTTGGTTTCTCAAATGACTGCTTCGCCTGGTTCACCAACTACTTCTCAGATAGAGTTCAGTGTGTCAAATCGGAGGGCCTGTTATCCGAACCTCTGGCAGTCTCTGTGGGGGTACCAGAGGGTTCAATTCTCGGGCCGACTCTTTTCTCTGTATATATCAACGATGTCGCTCTTGCTACGGGTGATTCCTTGATCCACCTCTACACAGATGACACCATTCTGTATACATTTTGCCCTTCTTTGGACACTGTGTTAACAAACCTCCAAACAAGCTTCAATGCCATACAACACTCCTTCCGTGGCCTCCAACTGCTCTTAAAAGCTAGTAAAATTAAATGCATGCTCTTCAACCAATCGCTGCCCGCACCTGCCCGCAAGACTAGCATCACTACTCTGGACGGTTCTAACTTAGAATATGTGGACAATTACAAATACCTAGGTGTCTGGCTAGACTGTAAACTCTCCTTCCAGACTCAAATTAAACATCTCCAATCCGAAATTAAATCTAGAATCAGCTTCCTATTTCGCAACAAAGCCTCCTTCACTCACGGTGCCAAACATACCCTCGTAAAACTGACTATACTACCGATCCTCGAATTTGGCAATGTCATTTACAAAATAGCCTCCAACACTCAGACTGCATCGAGTTTGCTGAGTAATCACAGTGCCATCCGTTTTTCCACCAAAGCCCCATATACCACCCACCACTGCGACCTGTATGCTCTCGTCGGGTGGCCCTCGCTACATATTCGTTGCCAGACACACTGGCTCCAGGTCATCTATAAGTCTCTGCTAGGTAAAGCTCCATCTTATCTCAGCTCACTGGTCACCATAACAACACCCACCCGTAGCACGTGCTCCAGCAGGTATATTTCACTGGTCATCCCCAAAGCCAACACCTACTTTGGCCGCCTTTCCTTACAGTTCTCTGCTGCCAATGACTGGAACGAATTGCAAAAATCGCTGAAGTTGGAGACTTATATCTCCCTCACTAACTTTAAGCATAAGCTATCTGTGCAGCTTACTGATCGCTGCAGCTGTGCACAGCCCATCTGTAAATAGCTCATCCAACTACCTACCTCATCCCCATATTGTTTTATTTACTTTTTTAGCTCTTTTGCACACTAGTCTTTCCAGTATTTCTACTTGCACATCATCTTCTGCACATCTATCACTCTAGTGTTAATTTGCTAAATTGTAATTACTTCACTACTATGGCCAATTTAATGCCTTACCTCCTTACACCATTTGCACACACTGTATATAGTCTTTTTCTATTGTGTTATTGACTGTACATTGAACTCTGTGTTGTTGTTTGTGTCACACTGCTTTGCTTTATCTTGGACAGGTCGCAGTTGTAAATGAGAACTTGTTCTCAACTGGCCTACCTGGTTAAATAAAGGTGAAATTTAAAAAATAAAAAAAAACATAGAAAAAAGAATGACTAAGAACCCGATGGTAACTTTGACAGATCTCCAGAGTTCCTCTGTGGAGATGGGAGAACCTTCCAGGACAACCATCTCTGCACACTCTACCAATCAGGCTTTTGTAGAGTGGCCAGACGGAAGCCACTCCTCAGTAAAAGGCACATGAAAGCCCACTTGGAGTTTGCCAAAAGGCACCTAGACTCTCAGACCATGAGAAACAAGATTCTCTGGTCTGATGAAACCAAGATTGAACTCCTTGGCCTGAATGCCAAGCCTCACGTCGGGAGAAAACCTGGCACCATCCCTATGGTGAAGCATGGGACTGGGATCGAGGGAAGGATGAACGGAGCAAAGTACAGAGAGATCCTTGATGAAAACCTACTTCAGGGCGCTCAGGACCTCAGACTGGGGCAAAGGTTCACCTTCCAAAAGGACAACAACCATAAGCACAAAGCCAAGACAATGCAGGAGTGGCCATGGTACAAATCTGTGAATATCTTTGAGTGGCCCAGACAGAGCCTGAACACGATCAAACATCTCTGGAGAGACCTGTAAATAGCTGTGCAGCGACACTCCCCATCCAACCTGACAGATCTTGAGAGGATCTGCAGAGAAGAATGGGGAAAAGTCCCCAAATACAACTGTGCCAAGTTTTTAGCGTCATACCCAAGACGACTCGAGGCTGTAATCGCTGCCAAAGGTTCTTCAACAAAGTGCTGAGTAAAGGGTCTGAACACTTACGTAAATGTGATATTTCAGTTTTCTATTTTTTATAAATTTCCAAAAATGTCTAAAAACCAGTTTTTGTTTTGTCATAATGGGGTACTGTGTGTAGATTGATGAGGGAAAACAATTATTTCATTGTTTTTAGAATAAGGCTGTAACGTAACAAAATGTGGAAAAAGTCAAGGGGTCTGAATACTTTCCAAATGCAATGTTCACCTCATGACTAGGGGATTTCCTTACTTTTAGGCATACAGCAACACCATCTGACAATATATAGAATGTGAGTCCTAACTCAAGACATGGGGGTCTACTAACTATAACACACTCCACAAGGACAAGGCTATGGGAACCAACTACTGCCCACACAGCAGCACATCCATTACTAAAGCGCTAATAGAAATTCTCACCTAACAGATAAATCAATGGACTGTACAGTATAGCGAAGGCATTCAGAATAGCATGGTGTAGTAGGTCTGCAGGACTTACTGAGGACTTACTGAGGATGTAGAGGGAGAGGGCGATGCCTGCCAAGCAGAAGCCCTCGAAGAAGCGCAGGGTGCTGAACATGGGAACGTTGACCGAGAAGGCCACAGTCAGACCGAACACCAGCATGAACAGGACCGAGATTATTAGGACTGGGTGGCGACCAAACCTGAGGATGGAGGGAGAGAGAGAGAGAGAGAGAGAGAGATGACAGAGAGACAGAGAGAGAGAGAGAGAGAGGATGAAGCACAAATACAGTAGGAAAGATCCTTAATTACTTGTCCATATTTAAACAATACAAGCTAAAGCATTAACAAGAAAAACACTGAAAACTCCTGAACGAAATGTCTATGAAAATATATGATGTAATAACTTTATTATGTAGCAAAGATATCATGTAACAACTTATTATGTAATAGTGAATAATTGTACTCACCAGTCTGCCAGGACCCCAAAGACCAGGTATCCGAATATGGATCCCACCAGCAGAGAGAACTTAGCGATGTGGACCTTCCACGCCGAGTCACACACCAGACTCCACTGTAAAAGACGAAGAAGAACAGAGGAAGGTTACTGGATTGTCTAATGAACACAAATGTCAAACGGAAACGTGTCTTCTGCTTTATTTCAAATCCTCTGAAAGACTCTCACACAAAGTAACAAACACACAGAGGGCAGCGGAACTACGGCATACGGAGAAACAACCCATTCACATCAGCCATTTTGTATTCAGACTAATCTCAGCCAGAGTGTGTTCTTCAAAGTGAAGAACAAATGGAGCTATTTCGCCTACAAAAATAATATTTTTGGAAAAAGGTCACTAGAGGTTATTAAAACATAAAGAGAGACTAACCATTGAATTAAAGCCTCCATTAAAAGTGTTCAACAATGTAAATGTACTGTAGCCTATTATGTTGAGTTTCCCCTTCCAATGTCTAGATTGCCCTCTGTGTGTTGTCTATAATGATGTAAACCCCCACTTCCACCCACGTGCCTGTGGGCTCTTCCTCTGGCTGTGTAGTGTAGTCCTCTGCCCCATCAGTAGTAGGCTTCCAAGAACGCAAAGTATGCTGTGCCACTACAGCTGATGTGCATTAGAAATACATTCATGCTCATCTTTTTGTATTATTTGTGGATGAATACAATTGTAGGTGCATACATGTGTGAACAGAATGACCCCACATTGGACAAATCAATCAATCATTGATAAATAAAGCACAGTGCAAAAAATAGCTAGACCCCATTCATCCCCTGCTAACTCTGCCACCGCTGCTGGGAAAAAGCCTTAGGGGGAACTGAAGTAGATATACGGTATGTAGAGTATGTCTAATAAATACATTTTTTACTGATTCAAGTCTACATGTAAAGTATGTGTACAATACAGAATAAACCCACTTTAGTCAATGATGATAATGTCACCCCAAATCTGTTTGACTTATCCACTCCACTATCACCCCACACTTTCAGCCCAATGCAGCTGTGAGTAAACAGTACTGAGAGGGAGGCTGTTGGGGTTACTGGGTTCCTGGTACTCTGGTCTGGAATGGAGCCTCCTCTGTGCTCCCAGCTGTCTGAGGGATATAAGAGTCAAGGAGAGGGTGTGTAAGGGTGGGGCGTGATGGTGACAGGTGTGTGACACATGGGGTGTCTGTCTATCGATGTGACACCCAGAGTAGAGCTCTGGTTAGCCAACAGAGACAGACAAGCACACACAAGATTTGGTTCCAATTTCTGAGATTAGCCAATACATACCCAAAGACACAGCTTTGGAAAGTACCAAACAGCACATCCATTACTTTGCATTTCTTTTTGATTTCTGGTAAACGTGAATGCAATGGCTCGGAACTGGTAGATTTTTTGGTCATTAGGCTGTTGGTTGACCGAGATTGTCTTAGTCGAGCAGTAATAAATATATATATATAAATAAATATATTTGTGACCATTTCAGTGAACTAATCTAGGCCTAGACTAAAAGCCCGCTAATTGTTTCAGAACTTCATTGTGTGAATTGTTTGCGTTTGGTTGTCAGTGTCTGTCAATTCCACAATACATATATCACCAGTAGTAGATTTACTGTTATTTCCTAGCATTTCTAATCTACAATGTCTACAGTAATTTCTGATAATGCATTCAATATTATTATTCCAGTCTTCTCGTTTTCATTGTCAGAGTGGACACATTGTTTGCGGAGTGCACAGCCTATTCTACACTTGTGAGAAACAATTTTTTGTTTATTTTCATTCCATTTCGAGTTTTGTCAATTTAGTCATTGTGTTTTGTTTGGAGCGATTCTGTCAATGTTGAGTAAGGTTGCGCACGAATAGAAGTAAGGGGTTTGATAGTATTTCTGATTGGCTTTATGCATCACCAACTATGACCTGTGGATCTTCTCAGAGTAATGTTTTCTTCACCTCAAACAGCAAGGAAACAAAGTCTGTTTTTACATCCATTGACAATTACAATAGTTCCTCAATGTATTTGAAAAATCTTTCTAGCTTTCTCCCTTTCGATAACCACTCAGCGTGAAAGGGAAAGATGTCATGCTCTGATCCAGTGGAAACGTCATAAAATAGACCTACCTGATTACTTCTTATCTGTGCTTGGCTTGGACTGGAATAGGTTCTGGTACTCATTTTGGGTGCTGGTACTGTTCATATTTAGGTTCAGGAGCTCTACAATACATTTGAGCTAATATTCTATGAGAGGAACAGGAGCTCAAGCAGTAGAACATTTGAGGTGCCGGTACTCAGCTCTGGTGAGCTCCTATCAGGATATATCAGGATATTTTCTACCTGCAGGCTGCAATTTTATTGCACGCCCAATTTTTCAGTTTTTGATTTGTTAAAAAAGTTTGAAATATCCAATAAATGTCGTTCCACTTCATGATTGTGTCCCACTTGTTGTTGATTCTTTACAAAAAAATACAGTTTTATATCTTTATGTTTGAAGCCTGAAATGTGGCAAAAGGTCGCAAAGTTCAAGGGGGCCGAATACTTTCGCAAGGCACTGTAGATCTCTGATGCCATTGAAGCATCAAACCGTAAGCTTAAAGCATCAGACAAGCTCAATGCTTATAGTTTATTTTATTAAAACACATAGGATAGGGTCAAGTTTCCTGAATTTCTGCCTGACTGATGTGCCCAAAGTAAAGCCTGTTACTCAGGCCCAGAAGCCAGGATATGCATATAATTGGTTGCATTGGATATACTTTTTAAAAAGTTTCTAAAACTGTTAAAACAATTTTCAGAGACTATAACAGAATTGATATGGTAGGCAAAAATCAGAAGAAAAAACAACCAGAATTGTATTTTGTTTTCGGTCCAAGGCTGTTATAATGGAAAGCTATGGGTCCTATGTAATTCCGTCTCCCAGATTGCAATTCCTATGGCTTCCACTAGATATCAACAGTCTTTATTCAAGGTTTTAGGCTTGTTTTTTTAATTAGCAAGAATTTGACGTTTTGGTGAAGAGAGCACCGGAACAATATCAGTCTCTCGGTGCGCAAGGGAGAGGGCGCGTGCTTACTAATTTTGCTTTTATATTGAACATACTACTTTCTGTATGAAATAGTATAGTTTATTTACATTTTAGGCTACCTGAAGATTAAATAGAAACGTTGTTTGACTTGTTTGGACGAAGTTTTGCAGTAGCTGTTTGGACTCCTCCTCTGCAAGTTGAACGAGTGGATTACTGAAATCGATGGCTCCAACTAAACAGACTTTTTGGCATATAAAGAAGGATTTTATCTCACAAAACGACCATTCATGTTGTAGCTGGGATCCTTGGGATTGCAATCAGAGGAAGATTTTAAGTAAGTGATTTATTTAATCGCTATTTGTGATTTTGTGAAGCCTGTGCTGGTTGAAAAATATGTTGATGTGGGGCACCATCCTCAGACAATCAAATGGTATGTTTTCGCTGTAAAGCCTATTATAAATCGGACAATGCAGTTAGATTAACAATAATTTAAGCTTTTAAATGATACAAGATATGTTCACGAATGTTTAATATTACAATTATTTATTTGAATTGCGTGCCCTCCAATTTCACCGGATGTTGTCAACAGGTGTCCCGCTAGCAGGAAACCTATCCCTAAGAAGTTTTAAAGCATCAGACAAGCTCAAAGCATATAGTTTATTTTATTAAAACACAAAGGGAGTGTCTAGACAGTTGAAGTCAGAAGTCTACATACACTTAGGTTGGAGTCATTAAAACTTGTTTTTCAACCACTCCACAAATTTCTTGATAACAAACTATTGTTTTGGCAAGTCGGTTAGGACATCTACTTTGTGTATGACACAAGTAATTTTTCCAACAATTGTTTACACACAGATTATTTCACTGTATCACAATTCCAGTGGGTCAGAAGTTTACATACACTAAGTTGACTGTGCTTTTAAACAGCGTGGAAAATTCCAGAAAATTATGTCATGGCTTTAGAAGCTTCTGATAGGCTAATTGACATCATTTGAGTCAATTGGAGGTGTACCCGTGGATGCATTTCAAGGCCTACCTTCAAACTTAGTGCCTCTTTGCTTGACATCATGGGAAAATCAAAAGAAATCAGCCTAGACCTCAGAAAATAAATTGTAGACCTCCACAAGTCTGGTTCATCCTTGGGAGCAATTTCCAAATGCCTGAAGGTACCACGTTCATCTGTAGAAACAATAGTACGCAAGAATAAACACCATGGGACCACGCAGCCTTTATACTGCTCAGGAAGGAGACGCGTTCTGTCTCCTAGAGATGAACATACTTTGGTGTAAGAAGTGCAAATCAATCCCAGAACAACAGCAAAGGACCTTGTGAAGATGTTGGAGGAAACAAGTACAAAAGTATCTATATCCACAGTAAAACAGTTCTATATCGACATAACCTGAAAGGCCGCTCAGCAAGGAAGAAGCGGTTACCAACTGCACATGGGGACAAAGATCGTACTTTTTGGAGAAATGTCCTCTGGTCTGATTAAGCAAAAATAGAACTGTTTGGCCATAATGACCATCGTTATGTTTGGAGGAAAAAGGGGAATGCTTGCAAGCCGAAGAACACCATTCCAACCGTGAAGCACGGGGGTAGCAGCATCATGTTGTGGGGGTGCTTTGCTGCAGGAGGGTCTGATGCACTTCACAAAATAGATGGCATCATGAGGGAGGAAAATTATGTTGATATATTGAAGCAACATGTCAAGACATGAGTCAGGAAGTTAAAGCTTGGTCACAAATGGGTCTTCCAAATGGAGAATGACCCCAATGTTGTGTTGAGAATGACCCCAATGCATACTTCCAAAGTTGTGGCAAAATGGCTTAAGGACAACAAAGTCAAGGTATTGGAGTGGCCATCACAAAGCCCTGACCTCAATCCTATAGTAAATGTGTGGGCAGAACTGAAAAAGTTTGTGC